>NW_028136617.1:0-216422 GCF_965140915.1 Aythya marila | reverse complement strand
GAGAGGAAGTAGACTTTGCATCGTTTCTTGGGTCAGTCGTCCTTCCCTAGATTCCGAAGGAAAAGAATGAAATTTCTGCCTTCTGTCACAAAACACGTTGTGCGTGCTTGGAATTTGAAAATTAAGTTTCATGGGTGAGCTTTCCTGTGCAACAGGATGCAGTAGATGTTCTTATAGTGATGGTGAAAGGAAAGAGGGGCTTTATTTGCCTTTTGCTTTTCCTTTGTTTTGTAGAGGGAGGAAATAGTGATTTCTAGATCTTAAATGCTAACACTGGAAATGGAAGCGTGCGAGGCTTGTATTTCCTTAGTCTTAAGGTAGACTAAATTTAGATAC
The DNA here is from genome assembly GCF_965140915.1 of Aythya marila. Classification (NCBI taxonomy): domain Eukaryota; kingdom Metazoa; phylum Chordata; class Aves; order Anseriformes; family Anatidae; genus Aythya; species Aythya marila. The sequence continues at coordinate 216,086 of NW_028136617.1, read as the reverse complement.
CTTGTTCTGCTGCAGACTGCCTTCACGGCGTTCCTGTTGCTCAAAGGGGAAATCGTCAGGAGTAGTTGAAAATGATGCCTTCACCCCTTCGGGAGATTGATCCAGATCAACCAAAAAGGCTTCTTCATACACTTGGCAGTCTGTTCAAACAGGATGAGAAGGTAGGAGAAGTCTTGCTATCTGCTGTATCACTATTTGAAAAGTAACTGAATTGTAACACGGAGGCAAATACTCTGGTAGTGAATTGACGAAGCAATTGTTTTTTACTTATATTAAAAAAAAAAAAAAAAAGTCTTTTCAGGGTACGATGATAGATGAAGCAGATAAATTTGTTGCTGGGCCTCAGAATAAGATCAAGCGTCCTGGAGAGCCCAATACTCCAGCATCACTAAAGAGAGAAGGCGTAGCACGTCGCCGCTATTGCGACGGCCACAGTCACTGTTGTGACAAACCATGTTGGTGGGAAAGGGCCACCCTGTGCTGCTGGATCTCCGTCACCATATCTGAACCTCAAAGGCATGCCAACAAATAAAAGTATGTTGGAGTTGTTGTAGTACAGGAACTTGTGTGGTCATAAATGGACATAGTGTGCAGGAAAAAAAAAAAAAAGGTCTCCGTGCTTTCTGTGTTAATTCAAAAGGACACGTAAGTTTTTAGAGTTAATTGGGACTGAATTTCTTTGGTCGGCTTAGACAAACAGGCTGTTGCTATAGGTAACGAAGTCCTGAATGAGCAATAATTTGGAACTGTTTCTAAAAAGTGCTGAAACCTTTCACCACGATGGTTTGGCGGTAGCAAGGATTTCATTTCAGCTTTTAATTCTCATTTGTGTATTCTATAGTGGGGAAGGGAGAAGTGGGGAAGGAAAGTGTGTAAAAAAAAAAAAAAAAAAAAAAAAAATTTAAATTTCTCACAAATAGTAATTTACCCACCTGTTGCAGCAGAGTCGAAAGAAAAATTTGCTGGAACTGGGGGAAGGAGGGGAAACTTTTAGTTTACTTTAGTCACTGAAATGGGAATACAGCAAATAACTTCACGACAGTCATATGAGACGGTAGCAGCCCAAAAGGAGGTATTCCTGTGGTTGCGTCAAAGGGTGAATAAAACTACTGAAGTGATCTGACAGTGCTGAGTAACTCTCTCCACAGTACTTTCAACAAGAAGGGATGCAGAATAATGTCCTTCTGTGTTTTTTGATCCTGCAGTTATATGCACTACTAAGCTCCTTCTTAATTTTCAGACACTGGTATCAGTACTGTCCAAGATGGTAATGGAGAGAAGAAAGCAGAAAACTGTCAGTTGCTGGAAGAGCAAATTGATGGCTTGTCTGTGCAAATGGCTTCTTCGGTTCCAGCTGTTAAGGGAGAGGATGAAATGTCACCTGGTGACTTAGACTCTCTACATGATGAGTTCAATTGCTTAAATGATGCAAAGATGGCTTGGATCGTAAACCTGGTACCAATGCACTTGTTCGAGGGCCTCTAAATTACAGCGTGGCTGGAGATGACCAAAAACGAGTGATGGAGTCTACTTCTGAATCTGTGCCAAATTGATTTAAAATAACACCTACAATGTTGGAGGGAAGCGATGCTGGTATTAAAATCAGAGTGGTGAAAGAGGTTCGCAAACGTGGAAGAAGTAAGTTCTTTATTAGTGTATTAAAAATAGGCTAGGGGTACAGCAGACTTTTTCTTGAAATGAGGATCTATTTTGAAAATAAAACCTCAGATTTGGAATGATTTTTGATTACTCGTGTACAAGTAGTGGAAGAACAAGAAAGTAAGTACATGTATTCAGAGTCCAACTTTATATCCTCACCGTCCTTACTGCAGCACTCTTAAGCAGGCTTAGTCACAGCACCATAGTTGGTTCAGAGAAGAAAACACAGAAACCAATGAAAAAATACTGTTGTTTCACATCTAAGGTGTCCGGTTCATTCTTTTGCGCTAATTTTTTTTTTTTTGTTAAACTTCATACGAGACAATCGTGCTCATGCTCCACATAGATCGGTCACCTTGTAAAGAGTAGTTATCTTAAACCTCTGCTTTCAAAAATGACAGCTCTAGGTTGAAACATGGCTCGGTATCCCTTTGTTTCTATTAACTGCTGATCATGGCAGCGTGTTCGTGGAGATACAAGGCTTCTCTGCTGATTAAACCTAGTCTGCATTTTCCAAGGGCAGGTGTTTCTAGATACTGCTCTTTTAAGAGAACAAAATTCAGCGTTACATTTGAATATCAGCTAATCGATATCACTTCAAATTATTGGTATGCTGGCTTTTTTTTCTTACGTGCATTACTGTATGCAGAAATGGGAAACTCTAGGCTTTGTTGTTTTTCCTTTGGCTGTTGAGATTTACTGAAAATGCATTTACAAGATCTGTTTCTAATATCTGTTTGGATCTCTTCTTTAAGATCGTGAAAAAAATCTTCTCTCTTCTTGAGGAGGTACGTACAAGGACGGATGGAAACTCAGAAGTATTTCATTGAATTTGCTATAAGGGAAGGAGCAAGGTTTGTATAGATACGAATGATTCGGAGTTAAACGCTAACGTTGTTCATGATAGCAAATCTCAGTCTTTTCCAAAACAAGTGTTTTGTTTTGACATACTTAAATTATTACAGTTTCAGCGCTCAAACTGCCGTTGTATTTTCTGAAGTAAATGGTCGTTACCTAGAGCTGAAGTGTGAAATAGAAAGATACGGGTGGTTATGGAAGAAAGACCCAGAATTTGCGTGGGTTGGGGAAAGATGGCTGTATCAAATTAAATTTGCCATTCTGATGTCAGAAATGAGGGAAGCTCTTCCATGCTGGAAACAGAGAGCCTCTGCTAATACTGTTTGTCGTGGCCAAATAATACTGAGTTATTTAACTGCTGTTTTTGGAAGAAGAAATGAAATTACTTCCCTAGGTTTAAAAATCGTGTCTTAATACAGCACTTAGAGAGAACGCTAGAGGAGCTAGAGTTCAACAGCCTACCCAACAGAGTTAATCAGGTGAACGGTAGATAATAGTGTACCAGCCAGAGGAATACGGACCGGGAATGAGTTTGCTGTGCCGCAGAAGAGTGGAAGAGGACGTAGCTGTTGCCCTCGCCATCCTGGCGGTCGAGTGATCTTACTGTCAGAGTCCGAGAAGAAGCAGCAGAGCTTTAACTTTACGAACCTCTATCGGCAGAAGCTGGGCTGTAACCTTAAGGACGTGCTATGAAAGGTGTGGCTTTTTTCCTGTGGAGGGTGCTCTTTGCTCAACAGGCTGAAAAAAATAACCATTGCTGCCCCTCCTGCAGGTGGTGAGAATTTACTCACTTGAATACTGTCATTAGCCGTTTTACGTGCAATAGGCAGTGGATCGCACTAAAATGGGGCACTGTCAAATGCACACAGTGTCTGCATTGTGGAGAGATCCCATCTGTTGTGTGTGTCGTCCCCCCCCCCCCCCCCCCCCCCCCAATAAAAAAACAACCAAACAAACAAAACTCCCAGAAACACCTGCACTGGTAATATTGCATGTTGCCAGCACAGAGACGAGGGCCTTGTTCCCAAGAACTGCTAGCCATGCCTTTAAACTTGAGATTCAGCGTAGATCGAGAGTAAAGAAACTGCTGTTGTGTTAATGAAAGCTAAAGACAGCCCTGTGACTGTTACCACTTGGTGGTTACTAAACAATCTACCTCAGACTCTCTTCTGTTTTTATCTGCAGACATTATGAAAGCGCACCTGAGGCTTCCCAGGTCCCTGACTTCAGTTCTCTTTCATCCCGTGAGGAGGACGGAGATTCTTCAGGTGGCCTTGCCTTGGCACACGCTGTGCTTCGGAAGCACTAAAAAGAAATGCTTTTAAAAGTGTGCATTTATTTTAATGTTCATACAAAAGAGATTGGTTTTGAACAGTGTTGTTACCGGATCACTAATTTGATATTTTAACTGTATACATTTTTTTGAACATAGGTGGGTGGGTGTGTGTGTGTGTATATGTATATATATATATATAAAAAAAATAAACCGTTTTATTAATTCTCGTTAAGTGCTGATCTGAGGAGTCTGTAATGGGCAGCGCTGAATTCCTCAAATTGTGTGTCACCAACAGACCGCTAATATTTTTTGTGAAACCAGTCTGCATATCCTGAAACCCCACTTCTGGTAATAGCTGCGGAATGTGTTTGTTACTTACCTCCCGGTAGCACGTACCCTGGAGCACCTGCCTCATCAGTCAGCTCAGCCTGTACAGGGTGTACATTTTTGCTCCAAGGCTAAAGTGTTAAAGACACCAAGTTCCAGCTTACCAAATCCTTGGTTACCCGAGTTAATATCCTCCCTTCCGTTCCTCTTACTCTTTTGTTCAAAGGTAATGTTGTGAATCACAGAAAATGCAACGAAGACTGGAGCACCTGCACGTAATTAATATTTTCCTTTTAAACGGTAATATGCCAGTAGTAAGTGGCTCTTCAGATAATTTTATTTTCGGTTGTTCTCATTTAAAAACAGTCTCCTGCTCCTTTAACAGCTTTCTTTTAAAAGACAGGTTGAAGTTGTGCTGGCGTTAAGAAGCTCTTCACAAGGTACTGGGGCTGTCCTGAGGATTCCACTTGACCAGCCAGCAGAAGAGGCAGGGAAACATACTTACGTTGATGGCCTGAACTTCTCTTCCTATTACTCTTTTTAGTACTAGCCAGCGTGTGTGAGACATCTTTTCCTTCTCCTGTGGAGCAGTGGGCTGGTCTTTCTGGAAGAGGTTGTTTGACCATTGGAATTACACCAGTGACATTCAAGAAGGAAATGAAATCCAAAAGCAGCAGCGTATCTTTATTACTACGTTAAGTGAGAAAGTGACACGTGGAACGAACTCGTTATAAACAATTCTGAACTCTTTTCTTAGCGGGAACGTACTTACCTGTACCGTTGAACGTACTTGAAAAAAAAAAAACAAACAAACCACAGGAGTACCTTGGAATACATAGGGCGATTCATCCCTTCAGGATCATTACACGGCAGCTGTATGTCACCACAATACACCTCTTTTGCTTAATGGTGGACTTCTAAGAGGGAATTTACTTGGGTCAGGTATACTGTGTGTATGTGGTTTTATGCACGTAGAACTGCCTGTACTACACTATCTTTTAAATAGGTGGTGGTAAGAGGAGACAGCTTTCTTCTAGTAGATTCTTCCTTAAGTTTCTTTAGTGATTCCGGGGGCGCTCACTTGACCGTGATGTGCCTGACCTGGTTAGCATCTAAACCTCCTCCTCTGATGTGGTACAGCTGTCTGCTAAATTAGTTACAGAAAGATGGTGACTTTAACTCAGACAGTTCTCTCTTACCTCGCTATTGTTTTATCTGGATAATTCTAATTTGGATTAGAGCAGCGGAGGGAAAAGATGCCTTACACTGAAACGGACGCGAGTCTGTGAGAAGAAAGCCAGGCGTCCTTGGAGACTGTGCCAATGAAAAGGCGAAGAAAAATGAGTGGAATAAATCTGAGTGCACGTAGTCCTGCATCCCGAAGGGAGCACAGAAGGAAGGTTGCTTGCTTAGAAGAGCAGTGGATGCTTCGTGCCCGCCTTAAAGAGAATATTAACAGAGAGAATTCTTTGTAAGACAAGCTGCCCCGCGGGGTGTGGGTAGCAAATACGTTGGAAAAAATACAGCCACAAGCTCCGAATGGCACAGTAGGCGAGCTGTGATCGGCCCGACAAGGCCTCCCGCGGGCGCCCTCTGCCGCCACCTGCTGGTGGGAAAGGGGTACTGCAGGCAGCCGGGGGACGTGCATGCGCGTTGGCACCCGCGGGCGCCCTCTGCCGCCACCTGCTGGTGGGAAACGGGTACTGCAGGCGTCCGGGGGGGGCGCGCATGCGCGGTGGGCTCCGGTGGAGCCCTCTGCCGCCACCTGCTGGTGGGAAAAGGGTACTGCAGGCGGCCGAGGGGCGCGCATGCGCGGTGGCACCGGCGGGCGCCCTCTGCCGCCGCCTGCTGGCCTTATTCGGGTACTGCAGGCGGCCGGGGGCCGCGCATGCGTGGTGACGCCCGCGTGCGCTCTCTGCCGCCACCTGCTGATGGGAAAGGGGTACTGCAGGCGGCCGGGGGGCGCGCATGCGCGGTGACGCCCACGGGCGCCCTCTGCCGCCACCTGCTGGTTTTAGTCGGGTACTGCAGGCGGCCGACGGGCGCGCATGCGCGGTGACGCCCGCGGGCGCCCTCTGCCGCCACCTGCTGGTTTTAGTCGGGTACTGCAGGCGGCCGAGGGGCGCGCATGCGCGGTGGGGCCCGGGGGCGCCCTCTGCCGCCTCCTGCTGGTGGAAAACGAGTACTGCAGGCGGCCGAGGGAAGCGCATGCGCAGTGGGGCCCGGGGGCGCCCTCTGCCGCCTCTTGCTGGTGGAAAACGAGTACTGCAGGCGGCCGTTGGGCCGTGCATGCGCGTTGCTTATTACGTCGTTGTTTTTTTTGATGTGTAATTTCCTACGCTCCTAGATTTTTCTTCATATGTAAATCACACAGAATCACAGATCTTCTAGGTTGGAAGAGACCTCAAGATCATTGAGTCCAACCTCTGACCTAACACTAACGTTTGAGCTAATTCCCGTGGAAAATATTTCATTTACTTTCTTGGTTGTATTGTCCTTTCTGTGTTCAAAGCTGAGGCATAAATACGGTAAATTTTGCTTCTAGAAACACCCCAGTTCTCTTGTCTGCACTCTGCATGCTGTAAACTAGGGATAGGCACAAAAAAAACAAATAAATAAATAAATAAAAGAACACAGCTGCTGCTGCTCCTGCTCTCTTTCTTGTGGTTTGCCCCCTCCTCTTTCCCAGGTGATTGGGTTTGGGTGCTGGGCGGGGCCAAATGGTATAGGAGCCCCAGGCACGGCATCAGAGAGCTCCTTCTGCCCGGGCTGCTCTTTGGGGTCAGTGCTTTGTTGATGCTTCTGTTAGCTACATGCAGGGTTCTTTTGGTGGGTCAGGGTCTGGTACGATCTTTTAGAGGAAACCGATCTAGTAGTATGTGCATTTGTTGCTTGAAGCTCTTTGGAGGTGATTAATTGTTATAGCACATTTATGGATAGGATGTCAATGTTATTTTGTGCGTTTGCTTTGTTGTTCTAGGTCCCTCGTGATTTTTGCAGGGTTACAGGGCAGATGCCACCAGATCTACCCCTTTTGTTGTTTTTGTTTTGTTTGATTTTTTTTTTTTCTTGATTTTTCTTTTTCTTTTTTGGAAGGGGGTTTGGTTGGGATTTGAGCGTCCTATTTTTTTGGGTTTGGGACTTGAGCATCTCAATTTTGCGGGTTTGGGATTTGAGCGTCTTAATTTATTGGGTTAGGGGTTTTAGGCATAGGACTTCAGGGGTTTAGTGTGGTAAATAGTTTGGGTTAGGTCCGTAGGGGTTTCGAGGATGTTTAGGGATAGGGCTTGAGGCTTTTTTGTGTAAGGGCGGGAAGGGCTAGGGTTACAGTGAGTGCTGTTAAATGTAGTTCTCGAAAACCCGGCCTCTGATTGGCCGTGCTGGCTGTCCAGGGAATTCTGGTAGGTGTAGTTTTCCGGCACCAGGCTTCCGGTAGGCCGTGTTGACTGCCCGGAGCATGCCGGGAGATGTAGTTCTGGGACTCCGAACTTCCGGGAGGCCGTGTTGGGTGCCCGGAGCATGCCTGGAAATGTAGTTCTGGGACTCCGGACCTCCGGGAGGCCATGTTGAGCGCCCAGAGCATGCCTGGAAATGAAGTTCTCGGGAACCAGGGTTGGGCTTAGGGACTAGGGCTAGAGTTTAGGGTGAGGGTTGGGGTTAGGGTTAGGGCTAGTGAATGCTGGTTCTCTGTGTTTGCAGATGACGGTGAGCGTGTTTAAACTAATTCCAGTTGAAGAAGTTTCAGTTACTTGCTTGGTGCCGTTATCAGTTCAACATTAAAAGCTGCAGCAAAAGCAAAAGGGGATTTTTGCTTCCAGAAACACCACAGGTCTCTTGTCTGCTCTCTGAATGTTTTTGAGATAAAACAGATTTTAAAAAACAAAGGAAAGGAGAGGAAAACAAAACAAAACACAGCTGCTCCTTTTGCTCTCTTCCAACCTTCATGTGCTTTGCCCCTCCCCTTTCCCAGGTGATTGGGTTTGGGTGCTGGGCGGGGCTAAATGCTATATGAGCCCCAGGCATGCCATCAGAGAGCTCCTTCTGCCTGGGCTGCTCTTTGGGGGCAGTGCTTTGTTTTTCCTTCTGTCCGTTGCAGGGTTGTTTAGGCAGGCTGGAGTCTATGGATTTCTGGATTTTAAGTGCTTGGAATTCACTTAGTAGAGGGATGTTTAGTAGGGGCTGCTGGCTCAGTTTGGGGGGCGGTTGTCACTGCAGTTATTTTCCTACAGCCAATAGAGTAAAATTCCAGTTTGCCTTTTAGAGGTGCTATAAGTGGGTAAAGAGAACAGATGGAAGCGTGTGCCACGTGGGGTAGGCAAGCGGCTGAGGTACAGGAGGGGATGAGAGCATGTGATTTTTTTTCTGGGGATGAAATGGACTCAATTTTGTTGGTGTATAATCTGTTCTGCTCCTAGATTTTTCTTTCAACGTGAAGAAAAGTTTGAGCTAATTCCAGGTAAGAAAGTTCCAGTTACTTGCTGGGTCGTATTGTCCTTTTAATATTCAAAGCTACAGCAAAAGCGTGGGGATTGTTGCTTCTAGAAACACCCCAGTTTTCTTGTCTGCACTCTGCATGCCGTTGAGCTAAAGCAGACTAAAAAATAAATAAATACAGGAAACACACACACAAAAAACAACAATAACAAAAACAACAACAACAACAAAAAAAAACACCATTGGGTGATGTGTTGTGAACGCAACGATCATTTAATCCCTTTGTTTTCCCAGGTGGTGTGGATGATACTGGTTGCACTGTTGGAGCTTGGATTTGGAGAGGAACAGGTGAGCATAGTTGTATGTTGCATCAGCAGTAGTCAGCGTTGTGGAGAAGGTGGGCATCATGACCGGCATGCTAGTGAATGCTGGTACTCTGTTTTTGCAGCTGATGATGAGCCTGGCAATTGACTAAGATGACGACCAGTGCCTGTGCATTTCTTGAGGCGGAGGGAATTTACCATGCAGCAACCTGAGAGCTAAGTTGGGGGGCACCTGGTATTTGCATATCTGGGGTGGCTAATGGGAGCTGGGAGCCAGAGCAGCGTGGAGCCAGCTGGCTGAAAATACTTGGTGCCGCTGCGAGGGTGGTTCAGGCTGGGTCACGTTCAGGCTGCTTGTGGCCGGGTCACCAGGCTAATAGAAGCAGCGGGATTATTTTGTAGCGTGAGTGCGTGCGCCAGGCAGGACAGTTTCCTTCTGTTCGTCTGTCCTGTAGTGTTGCTTCTGCAATGTCTGTTCTGTGTTTCTCGGGTCTTGATATCCTCCTAGCTTTTTACACTGGACTGACCAGACAGGCGACTTGGTAGCGGTGCTGAAGGGCCTCAGTGCTTGTTTTGTCATCGTGGCTCTGATCCGAGCACTTCTTGTCTTGCAGTCGCTGCTTGAAGTGCAGCTCTGTTTCAGGTCTCGTGCATCATATTCGGTTTGAGATCGCATCTGTTTCCATCCTCGCTCTTGCGGAAGTCATCTGGGCCGCATCAGGAGCTCTTGCTTGGGAATTGATTTCCTAAGCGTCGTCTTATGTGATTAAGGAGGTATTGGGGAGGCAAGGACAGTCCCCAGACAAGGACTGTATATCTCGAAACAAGCCACCGGAACTCACGATAAGGAAGCGGCAGACGGACAGAGAAACAAATGTAAGGACTATAAATCTCAAAACTGGACGTTGGAATTCATTATAAAGAGACAACAAAGGGAAGAATTAGCAACAGCCAGCTCTTGCGATTAAGAAACATGCCAACTCAGCGGATTCCTGACCAAAGGTGAAAAGTACAATGTGAGGAAGACTCGGGGTCTTCCTCCCAAAGACCCCTGCCCACGTCCCAAAGGCCCCTGCCCACAGTTCTTGGGAGGCTCTGCTCAGGCGCAAGGTGCCAAAAGGCTAATGAGCATGAGAAGCGAGGGAAGGCGGGGGTAGGCAATGAATATGTATAGGCGCCGGTAGAATATTGATAGATTGATTGTATAAATTCAAGACTGCTTTCTGCTTTGGGTATGCACGATAGGTGGAGAGATCCCCCCGTGCATCCAGCGCTGCAATAAAGAATATACCGCTTAAAGGAATTTCGGCTTCAATCTTTGAATCATATGGGGTTTTCAGTCCCCATCCTTCTGGTCTCTTGTCTTGAAGGAAGGCTTTTTAGGCCTCCATCACCCCAGTTCTGGCAGTGTCTTCCAGTCGCGTGTCGTGACATTTGAGTCTCTCCTTGGGTCTGGTGCAGAGCACCTGTTGTGACTTGCTGTTGCCATAGGGCTTCCCTCCGGGGGTCACTTTTTCTTGCGCCTTGTGTTGTGTGTTTTGTTTGTAGTGTTTGCGGCGTGGCTGTGTGTGTATGTGTTTGGTCTGGAGCTGTCCTGCCTGGCAGTTAGTGATGACAGCTAACGTGGCAGTGCATGGGTGTGCTAATACATTGTCCGGACTGTGTTGGCGAAGACATCCGGTCTGCCTCTGCGCACGTACTGAAGGGCAGCAGGCACAGTCATCTCTGTGGTGTTTGTCAGATGTGTGTGTGGGGGGGAAGAGTTGAGCTGCTTGCGAGCAGCTGCTCGCATAGTGCTTGAACGGTGTGCTTGAGGAGGAGGTCTGTGGAATCTTGAAAGCTTACAGATAAGGGGTTTTTGAAACTTTTATTTTTATTTCTCTCCTGTCCCCAGTAGAGTGTAAACCTTTGGAGGAACCTGTCACAGGAAAGAGCTCCTTCCGGAACTGTTCAGCGCTCCGTAGGCAGCTCGGTGACTGGCTTGGTCTACTTCTGAGGTGTGCTGAGGTATGGGGGCTGCTGTTTTGAAATGATAATATTGTAAGCGGGGTCCCTTTGTGTTGTTGAGGGATGGGTGCTAATGCTGGCAGCTGAACGATTATCTTGTGACCGTTTTCATTTGTTAAAGCTGAAACACAGTGTACAACGCGGGACTTGACCGGAGCTGCTTTTGGCAAGGTGAGCGATGAACAGATGTAGCAGGTACTTTAGGGGTGCAGTTGTCACTGCAGTTACTTAACTGCACAAAGTACAGTAAAAATCCTGTTTATATTTCAGGGGTGTTGTAGCTGGCCTAAGAGAGCAGATGGAAGCATCTGCCTCGAGGGCAGGTGAGGGAGCAGAGGTTAGGGAGCAGATGAGAGTAACTGTCCCAGCTGTGCTGTGGCTTTGGATGCTGCTTCAGCCTATGCTTTTCTTTTTGTTTCACAGGTGTGTCGCACAGGCTCAGAGGGGCCAAGCTGCACTCTGAAGAGCAGCACGGGAAGGGCGGGCTGTTTGTGAGCTGGATTGGAGCAGAACTGCCAAGTAGCACGAGGTGACTGCGAAGGGTCTTGCTTTGCAGGTGCCATGGCAGGCTCTCCACAGAAGCGGTTGAGGATTTGAGAAGAGGTTGCAGATCATCGAGGAGCGACACGTGCAGGGACGGCTTGAAAACGGTATGGCTGCTTTCTCTTCTGTTTATCAGGTGTCCCAGGCGACGTGGGCTGTGATGTTAGCCTTTAGGATCGGAACAAAGCAGGTGCTGATGGCGGTCTTCTTCGGTAGGCAAAGAGGTGCCCGAAGCCCCCTCCTGTGCAGCCTGAGCACGCCTCGCTGAGGATGAAGCTTGCTTTCCAGCAGTTCTGGAAACTGTGTTGAGGCTGAAATGCTGCGTCTGTGTTTGGGTTGGGGTTGCACCTTGGTGAGTGTAGGGATGGGTTTTAAGTGGGTGCAGCGGAGGGCCCGGCCCCAGGGTCCTGTAGTGTGTTTTGACCCATCAGCATAGCCTTTTGGTTCTCAGATAGCCTGCTGAAGTAAGTGATTTTTGCTGCGAGTGGAACGGAATTGATTTTGTTGGCGTATAATCTGTTCTGCTCCTAGATTTTTCTTTCTGCGTAAATAAAAGTTTGAGCTAATTCGAGCTGAAAAAGCTTCAGTTACTTGCTTGGTTGTGTTGTCCTTTCAATATTCAAAGCTGCAGCGAAAGCATGGGGATTGTTGCTTCTAGAAACTCCCCAGTTCTCCTGTCTGCCCTCTGCATGCTGTTGAGCTAAGCCTTATAAATAAGTAAATAAACCACAGCTGCCGCTCCTCCTCTTTCTACTTTCATGTGCTTTGCCCCTCCCCTTTCCCAGGTGATTGGGTTTGGGTGCTGGGTGGGACCAAAAGGTATATGAGCCCCAAGTATGCCGTCAGAGAGCTCCTTCTGCCTGGGCTGCTCTTTGGGGGTAAGTGCTTTGTTTTTCCTTCAGTCAGTTGCCGGGTTCTCTAGGCAGGCTGGAGTCTATGGATTTCTGGAATTCTAAGGGCTTGGAATTCACTTCATAGAGGGATATTTAGCAGAGGTTGCTGGCTCACTTTTTTTGGGGGATGGTGGGATGATACGCTCCTGTGTTTGATCTGTATTTTAATCTCTAGATGAATCAACCCACTTGTGTAACTCTCCAGAGGACTAAAACCAGCTTGATGACATGCTACAAGAGGCTTGACCGCGTTGGTGCAGTATTACCAAGAGACCGAGCAGGGTCACCTTTTTCATCTGCAAAGGGTATGTCTGTCATCACCCCTGCCGGGGCTGCTATGCATTCGTGGCCTTGTGGCATTTGTGGTCTTCAGTTTGTTTGTTTGTTTGTTTGTTTATTTGTCTGGCTCTGGTCTCTGTGTTTGAGTCCTCTGCATGTGCCGCACTGTTTGCGTATCCATTGTGGATGTGACCTTGTCTCTTTGTTTCTTGTAGCTCAGGGCGTAGGCACGGAAGCTTGAACGAAGCATGAGGGTGAGTGGACAGCAGTGGGGGCCCCGAGTTGCTCGGTGGACTGTGTGAGTCTGCTTCAGCTGTCGGGCCGGCTTTGCAAGTGCCTTGCGACAGCAGAGTACGTCTCCTGCCACGTTTCTGACACGTGCCAGACGTCAGCGGTTCCAGGGTTCCAGTTCCTGAAATGCTGGAGATGCTCGGAGCACGAGAGGAGCTGGGGCGGCTTCGGGGGGCTGGGGGAGAGGGGACAGGGGAGAGGGGGGCGGCTGCGGCGGCGGGGGGGGGCAGAGAGGGCGGCAGGAGGAGGTGCCGTTGCGTGCGCGTGGCCGACGCCCCTCTGGATTGGCTGGACTGCTCCGTCCCGAGGCATGCTGGGAGCTGTAGTTCTGCGCTGCCGGGCGGCCACGTGGGCTCCGGGCTGCGCGGCCGGGCCGGGGCCGGGGCCGGGCCGTGCGCGCCGGGAGGCGCAGGTTGCCGCTGGCGGCGAGCGCGGTTGCCGGCGGTGAGGCGAGCGAGAGCCTCCGGGGGTGCCTCCTCGGAGCGTCGGGCCGGGAGGGGCGGGGGGTGTTGAGGCCGGGCGCGGGTCCTCGCTGCGCTTGATCGTTGGGCTGCGCCGCGCCGCGCCTCGGAGGCTTTCCTCTCCCTGCGTCCTGACAGCCGGCTCTCTCCTTGTGCTGCGGTTCACCGGGGCAGAAGCAGCTCCCCGCCGCTAGGACCCCTGCGGGGTTTGTTGCCGAGCGAAGGTGGCGCACCGGGTAAAGCGAGGAAAGCCGCAGCTGGCGTGCTGCGGTCGCAGGGTTCTCAGGAGAGAGAGCAGCCCGTCCGTCCCGACTGCCCAGGTAAGTCGCAGCGACCTCGGGGTGGAATCAAGGCGTGCTCGTAAGCTTCCTGCAGCCCCGGCTCCAAGGCTTCATTGAATTTGCGGAAGCGCGAGCTGCTCGGCGCTGGGAAGCGCAAAGGGAAGGAAGGCACGTAGTGCCTGCCGAGTCGTAGTAGCCTCTTAGACCTAGAATGAACTGGCCTGTCAGGCTGTGTCTGTTGCTCAGTCTTTGGTACGAGAGGCTAAACTTTGTCCCGCCTCAGCTTTCGGAGTTGTCCTAGGAATAGACCGGTGCTTGCGGGGCTTTCCAGGACGCTGGTTGCGGTCAGTGAGGACAGACGTGAGAGGCAATTTCTGTCTGTCTGTCTGTCTGTTGGTTATGTCCCAAGAGTTTTGCTTGAACTGTGTGCAATAAAGGAGGCCTTGGGCCTGTACTGAGCAGCGAGAGAGAGCAAAACTCTGCGTAAGCACTGGCCGTGGCAACGTTGCTTGGGAGTTGAGCGGCTGGGGGTCTTTCCAGAGGTGGGGGGTCTTCCCAGCGGAACTCGGTACGCAGGCAGAAACGTGACCTTCGAGGTCTTTGTTTGTCTTGCGCTGCAGCGTCACGTTTCTGCCTGCGTACCGAGTTCCGCTGGGAAGACCCCCCACCTCTGGAAAGACCCCCAGCCGCTCAACTCCCAAGCAACGTTGCCACGGCCAGTGCTTACGCAGAGTTTTGCTCTCTCTCGCTGCTCAGTACAGGCCCAAGGCTCCTTTATTGCACACAGTTCAAGCAAAACTCTTGGGACATAACCAACAGACAGACAGACAGACAGGCTTTCCTGTTAACGAGTGCCCTGATTGAAATTCCCTGTTGTTGGAGAACAAGAACCATCGGTGGTGCTTGGCAGTTTAAAACCTCTTGGCTTACGCAAAGGCTAACTTGCCAAAGCGAATGGGAAGTAGCCTAAAGTTCAGTAAATGCGCTGAATAGAAAAGGCCGTCTTCTTGACGGGAAAAGAGCTTTGCAGAACGTGAGCTTTGTTTCCCGTAGGGCTCCCTGCTTGCCCACCTGTTCAGCGATTACTGCAGGCTTTGACTGGTCCCCTCAGGCCCAATATCGCACACGTGCTGTGCTGCAGACGGTGCCTTAGCTTCCTTGCCGTCTCGTGCTGCGTTACTTGTACCTGCAGAAAACTTACTGCAGTGTCACAGAAACCCCGTGGGAAGCGTTCCCGACTCACGCCGGTAGGACCATCCCGTCGCGGCTGGTAAAATCCAGGAGCAGGACGATGCTTGGAAGAACGTCACCTATGGAGGAGAAGACAACAGTCTCCTTCCTGTTAGGCAACAGGTTTCCAAGACTGGTTTCCCCACCCCCCTGTGCGTTTTGAAGGAGGCAGTCCCTAAGCTGATGCAATCCAACTATCCAACTGCATCTAAGATGCTGGTTGTTACTTCCATAAGCTATAAAGGAACTTAATGTGTTCTGTGTTTTTGTTTTTTTTTTTTTTTAGGTCGAGGCTTGTGTGCGTGAGTTTGGCTTGTCGCGATGGCCGGTGTAGATGATCGCTCACGTGCCCCAAAGCTCCTTGTGCTGATGCTGGATCTGCCCCACGGTAAAGGACCGCATGCTGTGTGTTCAGCTTTTCTTCCTTACCGTGTCGTCCGTATGTATGTATGTATTTACTTCTCTGAAGGAAAGGGTGGATTTTTCGTGGGTCCCTCTGTGCGCGTCTCGAACCAGGCTGCAGTAAATACGCGTAAGCGAGTAGGCTGCTGCAGCGCGTCCTGGACAGTATCAGGGTGCTACTCTGCTAGCAGTGGAGAGCTGGGTGAAGGTGCCCAGGGTAAGGGCTTGTTCTGCCTCAAGTTGAACAGAAAGTTTCAGGAGTTGAGCATCCCAGGGGATGTTTGTAGGACTGCTGTTAGACGATAAAGGTTCGGATGGCTGTCGACGAAGGGGATTTTGTTGGTTCTTTTTCGATAGCTGTTCCTGCCAAAGATCGCGTCGGTCACAAAAGGTAGTAGTAACCTTGCGGTTTCTATGTTCTGTAGCGTTTGTACTAAAATACACTGGCAGATGAATAAATGAGCAGGTACAAATACACGTGACTCTGTAGCTGAGACTAAATAACGTGCAGTTTCTTCTGTGTTTTATCTTTCAAAGCACGTTGTTGCTGAGCGCCTGAGCTTTTTGCTCGCGTTACCGAGGAAAGGAATGGCAGTGCTTCTTCCCCCCTCATCTCTCTTTTTTTTTTTTTTTTTTTCCCCCTCTCCTCTTCTTCCTCGATGACAGGGTACTCGAAATGTTTTCCTCGGATGTCCACGTGAAAAACGAAATAAATAAATAAATGCTGATGGTGAAGACACTGACAGAATTGGGTGACGTTTTCAAGGTAGAGGAGGGGCGAAGAATGTGGAAATTCCTGGTACATTAGTGGTGCTCTGTTAACAAAACTGACGTATACGCCACTTGCTGTTCCTAGGTTTTTGGTTTGGTTTTCCTTTCAGTAGTCTCCCCGAAGGCTTTTGCGGACACACGGTGTATCTTTTCTGTTCTTCCAGTATTCGTTTGTCAGGAAAGACGACCGTGCAATCCGAGGGCTGTGGACAACCATCTACCAGGTGGTTGTTGCAGCCTCCATCGGTCATGTTATTTGTGCTTTTAGCTCGCCCTCTCCTATATCTTGAGTTGAATTTCTTTTTTTTTTTTTTTTTTGGCAACGCTATGTTTGCAGTGATAGCATTGCTGCCGAGGTATTTTTGACTAAAAATGATCTTAACTGTAGTAGTGAATTCACAGAGTGTGGCTTTGTGTAACGACTCCCGCGATCACAACTTTTTTTTTTTTTTTTTTCCTTTGTCACAGATAGGAGGAAAGCTCTTTCCGGAGAGATGGAAAGAAAGTTGTTTCAGAATACGTTCAGAATGTCTGAAGTTGTTTTGGAATTTTTTTTTGTTTTGTTTTGTTTTTTTTTTAGCAGTTAACGGTAGTACAGCCCACAGAGCAATTTCTTTGTGCGTGAGAACTCGCGGGTTAACTGAAAGTTACTTGTTTTATTATAAAACTAGGATTTGAAGCCACGGGCATTCAGAAATGCATATGATATGTCTTGTCACAGTCTTCTAGATCAGCTAAGCGGAATGAGAACCAATCTTCTGAAAACACGCAGGGATATCGTGGGGCAGGATGAAGGTAAATGGACACAATTATTTATTAATATTCTGGTACAGCTATTTAATTCACCTAAGTAGTGTTTCTGTCCTCGGTGTGGGAGAGGAAGTAGACTTTGCATCGTTTCTTGGGTCAGTCGTCCTTCCCTAGATTCCGAAGGAAAAGAATGAAATTTCTGCCTTCTGTCACAAAACACGTTGTGCGTGCTTGGAATTTGAAAATTAAGTTTCATGGGTGAGCTTTCCTGTGCAACAGGATGCAGTAGATGTTCTTATAGTGATGGTGAAAGGAAAGAGGGGCTTTATTTGCCTTTTGCTTTTCCTTTGTTTTGTAGAGGGAGGAAATAGTGATTTCTAGATCTTAAATGCTAACACTGGAAATGGAAGCGTGCGAGGCTTGTATTTCCTTAGTCTTAAGGTAGACTAAATTTAGATACCTTGTTCTGCTGCAGACTGCCTTCACGGCGTTCCTGTTGCTCAAAGGGGAAATCGTCAGGAGTAGTTGAAAATGATGCCTTCACCCCTTCGGGAGATTGATCCAGATCAACCAAAAAGGCTTCTTCATACACTTGGCAGTCTGTTCAAACAGGATGAGAAGGTAGGAGAAGTCTTGCTATCTGCTGTATCACTGTTTGAAAAGTAACTGAATTGTAACACGGAGGCAAATACTCTGGTAGTGAATTGACGAAGCAATTGTTTTTTACTTATATTTAAAAAAAAAAAAAAGTCTTTTCAGGGTACGATGATAGATGAAGCAGATAAATTTGTTGCTGGGCCTCAGAATAAGATCAAGCGTCCTGGAGAGCCCAATACTCCAGCATCACTAAAGAGAGAAGGCGTAGCACGTCGCCGCTATTGCGACGGCCACAGTCACTGTTGTGACAAACCATGTTGGTGGGAAAGGGCCACCCTGTGCTGCTGGATCTCCGTCACCATATCTGAACCTCAAAGGCATGCCAACAAATAAAAGTATGTTGGAGTTGTTGTAGTACAGGAACTTGTGTGGTCATAAATGGACATAGTGTGCAGGAAAAAAAAAAAAGGTCTCCGTGCTTTCTGTGTTAATTCAAAAGGACACGTAAGTTTTTTAGAGTTAATTGGGACTGAATTTCTTTGGTCGGCTTAGACAAACAGGCTGTTGCTATAGGTAACGAAGTCCTGAATGAGCAATAATTTGGAACTGTTTCTAAAAAGTGCTGAAACCTTTCACCACGATGGTTTGGCGGTAGCAAGGATTTCATTTCAGCTTTTAATTCTCATTTGTGTATTCTATAGTGGGGAAGGGAGAAGTGGGGAAGGAAAGTGTGTAAAAAAAAAAAAAAAAAAAATTTTCTCACAAATAGTAATTTACCCACCTGTTGCAGCAGAGTCGAAAGAAAAATTTGCTGGAACTGGGGGAAGGAGGGGAAACTTTTAGTTTACTTTAGTCACTGAAATGGGAATACAGCAAATAACTTCACGACAGTCATATGAGACGGTAGCAGCCCAAAAGGAGGTATTCCTGTGGTTGCGTCAAAGGGTGAATAAAACTACTGAAGTGATCTGACAGTGCTGAGTAACTCTCTCCACAGTACTTTCAACAAGAAGGGATGCAGAATAATGTCCTTCTGTGTTTTTTGATCCTGCAGTTATATGCACTACTAAGCTCCTTCTTAATTTTCAGACACTGGTATCAGTACTGTCCAAGATGGTAATGGAGAGAAGAAAGCAGAAAACTGTCAGTTGCTGGAAGAGCAAATTGATGGCTTGTCTGTGCAAATGGCTTCTTCGGTTCCAGCTGTTAAGGGAGAGGATGAAATGTCACCTGGTGACTTAGACTCTCTACATGATGAGTTCAATTGCTTAAATGATGCAAAGATGGCTTGGATCGTAAACCTGGTACCAATGCACTTGTTCGAGGGCCTCTAAATTACAGCGTGGCTGGAGATGACCAAAAACGAGTGATGGAGTCTACTTCTGAATCTGTGCCAAATTGATTTAAAATAACACCTACAATGTTGGAGGGAAGCGATGCTGGTATTAAAATCAGAGTGGTGAAAGAGGTTCGCAAACGTGGAAGAAGTAAGTTCTTTATTAGTGTATTAAAAATAGGCTAGGGGTACAGCAGACTTTTTCTTGAAATGAGGATCTATTTTGAAAATAAAACCTCAGATTTGGAATGATTTTTGATTACTCGTGTACAAGTAGTGGAAGAACAAGAAAGTAAGTACATGTATTCAGAGTCCAACTTTATATCCTCACCGTCCTTACTGCAGCACTCTTAAGCAGGCTTAGTCACAGCACCATAGTTGGTTCAGAGAAGAAAACACAGAAACCAATGAAAAAATACTGTTGTTTCACATCTAAGGTGTCCGGTTCATTCTTTTGCGCTAATTTTTTTTTTTTGTTAAACTTCATACGAGACAATCGTGCTCATGCTCCACATAGATCGGTCACCTTGTAAAGAGTAGTTATCTTAAACCTCTGCTTTCAAAAATGACAGCTCTAGGTTGAAACATGGCTCGGTATCCCTTTGTTTCTATTAACTGCTGATCATGGCAGCGTGTTCGTGGAGATACAAGGCTTCTCTGCTGATTAAACCTAGTCTGCATTTTCCAAGGGCAGGTGTTTCTAGATACTGCTCTTTTAAGAGAACAAAATTCAGCGTTACATTTGAATATCAGCTAATCGATATCACTTCAAATTATTGGTATGCTGGCTTTTTTTTCTTACGTGCATTACTGTATGCAGAAATGGGAAACTCTAGGCTTTGTTGTTTTTCCTTTGGCTGTTGAGATTTACTGAAAATGCATTTACAAGATCTGTTTCTAATATCTGTTTGGATCTCTTCTTTAAGATCGTGAAAAAAATCTTCTCTCTTCTTGAGGAGGTACGTACAAGGACGGATGGAAACTCAGAAGTATTTCATTGAATTTGCTATAAGGGAAGGAGCAAGGTTTGTATAGATACGAATGATTCGGAGTTAAACGCTAACGTTGTTCATGATAGCAAATCTCAGTCTTTTCCAAAACAAGTGTTTTGTTTTGACATACTTAAATTATTACAGTTTCAGCGCTCAAACTGCCGTTGTATTTTCTGAAGTAAATGGTCGTTACCTAGAGCTGAAGTGTGAAATAGAAAGATACGGGTGGTTATGGAAGAAAGACCCAGAATTTGCGTGGGTTGGGGAAAGATGGCTGTATCAAATTAAATTTGCCATTCTGATGTCAGAAATGAGGGAAGCTCTTCCATGCTGGAAACAGAGAGCCTCTGCTAATACTGTTTGTCGTGGCCAAATAATACTGAGTTATTTAACTGCTGTTTTTGGAAGAAGAAATGAAATTACTTCCCTAGGTTTAAAAATCGTGTCTTAATACAGCACTTAGAGAGAACGCTAGAGGAGCTAGAGTTCAACAGCCTACCCAACAGAGTTAATCAGGTGAACGGTAGATAATAGTGTACCAGCCAGAGGAATACGGACCGGGAATGAGTTTGCTGTGCCGCAGAAGAGTGGAAGAGGACGTAGCTGTTGCCCTCGCCATCCTGGCGGTCGAGTGATCTTACTGTCAGAGTCCGAGAAGAAGCAGCAGAGCTTTAACTTTACGAACCTCTATCGGCAGAAGCTGGGCTGTAACCTTAAGGACGTGCTATGAAAGGTGTGGCTTTTTTCCTGTGGAGGGTGCTCTTTGCTCAACAGGCTGAAAAAAATAACCATTGCTGCCCCTCCTGCAGGTGGTGAGAATTTACTCACTTGAATACTGTCATTAGCCGTTTTACGTGCAATAGGCAGTGGATCGCACTAAAATGGGGCACTGTCAAATGCACACAGTGTCTGCATTGTGGAGAGATCCCATCTGTTGTGTGTTCCCCCCCCCCCCCCCCCCCCAATAAAAAAACAACCAAACAAACAAAACTCCCAGAAACACCTGCACTGGTAATATTGCATGTTGCCAGCACAGAGACGAGGGCCTTGTTCCCGAGAACTGCTAGCCATGCCTTTAAACTTGAGATTCAGCGTAGATCGAGAGTAAAGAAACTGCTGTTGTGTTAATGAAAGCTAAAGACAGCCCTGTGACTGTTACCACTTGGTGGTTACTAAACAATCTACCTCAGACTCTCTTCTGTTTTTATCTGCAGACATTATGAAAGCGCACCTGAGGCTTCCCAGGTCCCTGACTTCAGTTCTCTTTCATCCCGTGAGGAGGACGGAGATTCTACAGGTGGCCTTGCCTTGGCACACGCTGTGCTTCGGAAGCACTAAAAAGAAATGCTTTTAAAAGTGTGCATTTATTTTAATGTTCATACAAAAGAGATTGGTTTTGAACAGTGTTGTTACCGGATCACTAATTTGATATTTTAACTGTATACATTTTTTTGAACATAGGTGTGTGGGTGTGTGTGTGTGTATATGTATATATATATATATATATAAAAAAATAAACCGTTTTATTAATTCTCGTTAAGTGCTGATCTGAGGAGTCTGTAATGGGCAGCGCTGAATTCCTCAAATTGTCTGTCACCAACAGACCGCTAATATTTTTTGTGAAACCAGTCTGCATATCCTGAAACCCCACTTCTGGTAATAGCTGCGGAATGTGTTTGTTACTTACCTCCCGGTAGCACGTACCCTGGAGCACCTGCCTCATCAGTCAGCTCAGCCTGTACAGGGTGTACATTTTTGCTCCAAGGCTAAAGTGTTAAAGACACCAAGTTCCAGCTTACCAAATCCTTGGTTACCCGAGTTAATATCCTCCCTTCCGTTCCTCTTACTCTTTTGTTCAAAGGTAATGTTGTGAATCACAGAAAATGCAACGAAGACTGGAGCACCTGCACGTAATTAATATTTTCCTTTTAAACGGTAATATGCCAGTAGTAAGTGGCTCTTCAGATAATTTTATTTTCGGTTGTTCTCATTTAAAAACAGTCTCCTGCTCCTTTAACAGCTTTCTTTTAAAAGACAGGTTGAAGTTGTGCTGGCGTTAAGAAGCTCTTCACAAGGTACTGGGGCTGTCCTGAGGATTCCACTTGACCAGCCAGCAGAAGAGGCAGGGAAACATACTTACGTTGATGGCCTGAACTTCTCTTCCTATTACTCTTTTTAGTACTAGCCAGCGTGTGTGAGACATCTTTTCCTTCTCCTGTGGAGCAGTGGGCTGGTCTTTCTGGAAGAGGTTGTTTGACCATTGGAATTACACCAGTGACATTCAAGAAGGAAATGAAATCCAAAAGCAGCAGCGTATCTTTATTACTACGTTAAGTGAGAAAGTGACACGTGGAACGAACTCGTTATAAACAATTCTGAACTCTTTTCTTAGCGGGAACGTACTTACCTGTACCGTTGAACGTACTTGAAAAAAAAAAAACAAACAAACCACAGGAGTACCTTGGAATACATAGGGCGATTCATCCCTTCAGGATCATTACACGGCAGCTGTATGTCACCACAATACACCTCTTTTGCTTAATGGTGGACTTCTAAGAGGGAATTTACTTGGGTCAGGTATACTGTGTGTATGTGGTTTTATGCACGTAGAACTGCCTGTACTACACTATCTTTTAAATAGGTGGTGGTAAGAGGAGACAGCTTTCTTCTAGTAGATTCTTCCTTAAGTTTCTTTAGTGATTCCGGGGGCGCTCACTTGACCGTGATGTGCCTGACCTGGTTAGCATCTAAACCTCCTCCTCTGATGTGGTACAGCTGTCTGCTAAATTAGTTACAGAAAGATGGTGACTTTAACTCAGACAGTTCTCTCTTACCTCGCTATTGTTTTATCTGGATAATTCTAATTTGGATTAGAGCAGCGGAGGGAAAAGATGCCTTACACTGAAACGGACGCGAGTCTGTGAGAAGAAAGCCAGGCGTCCTTGGAGACTGTGCCAATGAAAAGGCGAAGAAAAATGAGTGGAATAAATCTGAGTGCACGTAGTCCTGCATCCCGAAGGGAGCACAGAAGGAAGGTTGCTTGCTTAGAAGAGCAGTGGATGCTTCGTGCCCGCCTTAAAGAGAATATTAACAGAGAGAATTCTTTGTAAGACAAGCTGCCCCGCGGGGTGTGGGTAGCAAATACGTTGGAAAAAATACAGCCACAAGCTCCGAATGGCACAGTAGGCGAGCTGTGATCGGCCCGACAAGGCCTCCCGCGGGCGCCCTCTGCCGCCACCTGCTGGTGGGAAAGGGGTACTGCAGGCAGCCGGGGGACGTGCATGCGCGTTGGCACCCGCGGGCGCCCTCTGCCGCCACCTGCTGGTGGGAAACGGGTACTGCAGGCGTCCGGGGGGGGCGCGCATGCGCGGTGGGCTCCGGTGGAGCCCTCTGCCGCCACCTGCTGGTGGGAAAAGGGTACTGCAGGCGGCCGAGGGGCGCGCATGCGCGGTGGCACCGGCGGGCGCCCTCTGCCGCCGCCTGCTGGCCTTATTCGGGTACTGCAGGCGGCCGGGGGCCGCGCATGCGTGGTGACGCCCGCGTGCGCTCTCTGCCGCCACCTGCTGATGGGAAAGGGGTACTGCAGGCGGCCGGGGGGCGCGCATGCGCGGTGACGCCCACGGGCGCCCTCTGCCGCCACCTGCTGGTTTTAGTCGGGTACTGCAGGCGGCCGACGGGCGCGCATGCGCGGTGACGCCCGCGGGCGCCCTCTGCCGCCACCTGCTGGTTTTAGTCGGGTACTGCAGGCGGCCGAGGGGCGCGCATGCGCGGTGGGGCCCGGGGGCGCCCTCTGCCGCCTCCTGCTGGTGGAAAACGAGTACTGCAGGCGGCCGAGGGAAGCGCATGCGCAGTGGGGCCCGGGGGCGCCCTCTGCCGCCTCTTGCTGGTGGAAAACGAGTACTGCAGGCGGCCGTTGGGCCGTGCATGCGCGTTGCTTATTACGTCGTTGTTTTTTTTGATGTGTAATTTCCTACGCTCCTAGATTTTTCTTCATATGTAAATCACACAGAATCACAGATCTTCTAGGTTGGAAGAGACCTCAAGATCATTGAGTCCAACCTCTGACCTAACACTAACGTTTGAGCTAATTCCCGTGGAAAATATTTCATTTACTTTCTTGGTTGTATTGTCCTTTCTGTGTTCAAAGCTGAGGCATAAATACGGTAAATTTTGCTTCTAGAAACACCCCAGTTCTCTTGTCTGCACTCTGCATGCTGTAAACTAGGGATAGGCACAAAAAAAACAAATAAATAAATAAATAAAAGAACACAGCTGCTGCTGCTCCTGCTCTCTTTCTTGTGGTTTGCCCCCTCCTCTTTCCCAGGTGATTGGGTTTGGGTGCTGGGCGGGGCCAAATGGTATAGGAGCCCCAGGCACGGCATCAGAGAGCTCCTTCTGCCCGGGCTGCTCTTTGGGGTCAGTGCTTTGTTGATGCTTCTGTTAGCTACATGCAGGGTTCTTTTGGTGGGTCAGGGTCTGGTACGATCTTTTAGAGGAAACCGATCTAGTAGTATGTGCATTTGTTGCTTGAAGCTCTTTGGAGGTGATTAATTGTTATAGCACATTTATGGATAGGATGTCAATGTTATTTTGTGCGTTTGCTTTGTTGTTCTAGGTCCCTCGTGATTTTTGCAGGGTTACAGGGCAGATGCCACCAGATCTACCCCTTTTGTTGTTTTTGTTTTGTTTGATTTTTTTTTTTTCTTGATTTTTCTTTTTCTTTTTTGGAAGGGGGTTTGGTTGGGATTTGAGCGTCCTATTTTTTTGGGTTTGGGACTTGAGCATCTCAATTTTGCGGGTTTGGGATTTGAGCGTCTTAATTTATTGGGTTAGGGGTTTTAGGCATAGGACTTCAGGGGTTTAGTGTGGTAAATAGTTTGGGTTAGGTCCGTAGGGGTTTCGAGGATGTTTAGGGATAGGGCTTGAGGCTTTTTTGTGTAAGGGCGGGAAGGGCTAGGGTTACAGTGAGTGCTGTTAAATGTAGTTCTCGAAAACCCGGCCTCTGATTGGCCGTGCTGGCTGTCCAGGGAATTCTGGTAGGTGTAGTTTTCCGGCACCAGGCTTCCGGTAGGCCGTGTTGACTGCCCGGAGCATGCCGGGAGATGTAGTTCTGGGACTCCGAACT
This sequence comes from Aythya marila, assembly GCF_965140915.1. Lineage (NCBI taxonomy): Eukaryota > Metazoa > Chordata > Aves > Anseriformes > Anatidae > Aythya > Aythya marila. Next base: position 191,251 of record NW_028136617.1, on the reverse strand, counting down.
TCCGGGAGGCCGTGTTGGGTGCCCGGAGCATGCCTGGAAATGTAGTTCTGGGACTCCGGACCTCCGGGAGGCCATGTTGAGCGCCCAGAGCATGCCTGGAAATGAAGTTCTCGGGAACCAGGGTTGGGCTTAGGGACTAGGGCTAGAGTTTAGGGTGAGGGTTGGGGTTAGGGTTAGGGCTAGTGAATGCTGGTTCTCTGTGTTTGCAGATGACGGTGAGCGTGTTTAAACTAATTCCAGTTGAAGAAGTTTCAGTTACTTGCTTGGTGCCGTTATCAGTTCAACATTAAAAGCTGCAGCAAAAGCAAAAGGGGATTTTTGCTTCCAGAAACACCACAGGTCTCTTGTCTGCTCTCTGAATGTTTTTGAGATAAAACAGATTTTAAAAAACAAAGGAAAGGAGAGGAAAACAAAACAAAACACAGCTGCTCCTTTTGCTCTCTTCCAACCTTCATGTGCTTTGCCCCTCCCCTTTCCCAGGTGATTGGGTTTGGGTGCTGGGCGGGGCTAAATGCTATATGAGCCCCAGGCATGCCATCAGAGAGCTCCTTCTGCCTGGGCTGCTCTTTGGGGGCAGTGCTTTGTTTTTCCTTCTGTCCGTTGCAGGGTTGTTTAGGCAGGCTGGAGTCTATGGATTTCTGGATTTTAAGTGCTTGGAATTCACTTAGTAGAGGGATGTTTAGTAGGGGCTGCTGGCTCAGTTTGGGGGGCGGTTGTCACTGCAGTTATTTTCCTACAGCCAATAGAGTAAAATTCCAGTTTGCCTTTTAGAGGTGCTATAAGTGGGTAAAGAGAACAGATGGAAGCGTGTGCCACGTGGGGTAGGCAAGCGGCTGAGGTACAGGAGGGGATGAGAGCATGTGATTTTTTTTCTGGGGATGAAATGGACTCAATTTTGTTGGTGTATAATCTGTTCTGCTCCTAGATTTTTCTTTCAACGTGAAGAAAAGTTTGAGCTAATTCCAGGTAAGAAAGTTCCAGTTACTTGCTGGGTCGTATTGTCCTTTTAATATTCAAAGCTACAGCAAAAGCGTGGGGATTGTTGCTTCTAGAAACACCCCAGTTTTCTTGTCTGCACTCTGCATGCCGTTGAGCTAAAGCAGACTAAAAAATAAATAAATACAGGAAACACACACACAAAAAACAACAATAACAAAAACAACAACAACAACAAAAAAAAACACCATTGGGTGATGTGTTGTGAACGCAACGATCATTTAATCCCTTTGTTTTCCCAGGTGGTGTGGATGATACTGGTTGCACTGTTGGAGCTTGGATTTGGAGAGGAACAGGTGAGCATAGTTGTATGTTGCATCAGCAGTAGTCAGCGTTGTGGAGAAGGTGGGCATCATGACCGGCATGCTAGTGAATGCTGGTACTCTGTTTTTGCAGCTGATGATGAGCCTGGCAATTGACTAAGATGACGACCAGTGCCTGTGCATTTCTTGAGGCGGAGGGAATTTACCATGCAGCAACCTGAGAGCTAAGTTGGGGGGCACCTGGTATTTGCATATCTGGGGTGGCTAATGGGAGCTGGGAGCCAGAGCAGCGTGGAGCCAGCTGGCTGAAAATACTTGGTGCCGCTGCGAGGGTGGTTCAGGCTGGGTCACGTTCAGGCTGCTTGTGGCCGGGTCACCAGGCTAATAGAAGCAGCGGGATTATTTTGTAGCGTGAGTGCGTGCGCCAGGCAGGACAGTTTCCTTCTGTTCGTCTGTCCTGTAGTGTTGCTTCTGCAATGTCTGTTCTGTGTTTCTCGGGTCTTGATATCCTCCTAGCTTTTTACACTGGACTGACCAGACAGGCGACTTGGTAGCGGTGCTGAAGGGCCTCAGTGCTTGTTTTGTCATCGTGGCTCTGATCCGAGCACTTCTTGTCTTGCAGTCGCTGCTTGAAGTGCAGCTCTGTTTCAGGTCTCGTGCATCATATTCGGTTTGAGATCGCATCTGTTTCCATCCTCGCTCTTGCGGAAGTCATCTGGGCCGCATCAGGAGCTCTTGCTTGGGAATTGATTTCCTAAGCGTCGTCTTATGTGATTAAGGAGGTATTGGGGAGGCAAGGACAGTCCCCAGACAAGGACTGTATATCTCGAAACAAGCCACCGGAACTCACGATAAGGAAGCGGCAGACGGACAGAGAAACAAATGTAAGGACTATAAATCTCAAAACTGGACGTTGGAATTCATTATAAAGAGACAACAAAGGGAAGAATTAGCAACAGCCAGCTCTTGCGATTAAGAAACATGCCAACTCAGCGGATTCCTGACCAAAGGTGAAAAGTACAATGTGAGGAAGACTCGGGGTCTTCCTCCCAAAGACCCCTGCCCACGTCCCAAAGGCCCCTGCCCACAGTTCTTGGGAGGCTCTGCTCAGGCGCAAGGTGCCAAAAGACTAATGAGCATGAGAAGCGAGGGAAGGCGGGGGTAGGCAATGAATATGTATAGGCGCCGGTAGAATATTGATAGATTGATTGTATAAATTCAAGACTGCTTTCTGCTTTGGGTATGCACGATAGGTGGAGAGATCCCCCCGTGCATCCAGCGCTGCAATAAAGAATATACCGCTTAAAGGAATTTCGGCTTCAATCTTTGAATCATATGGGGTTTTCAGTCCCCATCCTTCTGGTCTCTTGTCTTGAAGGAAGGCTTTTTAGGCCTCCATCACCCCAGTTCTGGCAGTGTCTTCCAGTCGCGTGTCGTGACATTTGAGTCTCTCCTTGGGTCTGGTGCAGAGCACCTGTTGTGACTTGCTGTTGCCATAGGGCTTCCCTCCGGGGGTCACTTTTTCTTGCGCCTTGTGTTGTGTGTTTTGTTTGTAGTGTTTGCGGCGTGGCTGTGTGTGTATGTGTTTGGTCTGGAGCTGTCCTGCCTGGCAGTTAGTGATGACAGCTAACGTGGCAGTGCATGGGTGTGCTAATACATTGTCCGGACTGTGTTGGCGAAGACATCCGGTCTGCCTCTGCGCACGTACTGAAGGGCAGCAGGCACAGTCATCTCTGTGGTGTTTGTCAGATGTGTGTGTGGGGGGGAAGAGTTGAGCTGCTTGCGAGCAGCTGCTCGCATAGTGCTTGAACGGTGTGCTTGAGGAGGAGGTCTGTGGAATCTTGAAAGCTTACAGATAAGGGGTTTTTGAAACTTTTATTTTTATTTCTCTCCTGTCCCCAGTAGAGTGTAAACCTTTGGAGGAACCTGTCACAGGAAAGAGCTCCTTCCGGAACTGTTCAGCGCTCCGTAGGCAGCTCGGTGACTGGCTTGGTCTACTTCTGAGGTGTGCTGAGGTATGGGGGCTGCTGTTTTGAAATGATAATATTGTAAGCGGGGTCCCTTTGTGTTGTTGAGGGATGGGTGCTAATGCTGGCAGCTGAACGATTATCTTGTGACCGTTTTCATTTGTTAAAGCTGAAACACAGTGTACAACGCGGGACTTGACCGGAGCTGCTTTTGGCAAGGTGAGCGATGAACAGATGTAGCAGGTACTTTAGGGGTGCAGTTGTCACTGCAGTTACTTAACTGCACAAAGTACAGTAAAAATCCTGTTTATATTTCAGGGGTGTTGTAGCTGGCCTAAGAGAGCAGATGGAAGCATCTGCCTCGAGGGCAGGTGAGGGAGCAGAGGTTAGGGAGCAGATGAGAGTAACTGTCCCAGCTGTGCTGTGGCTTTGGATGCTGCTTCAGCCTATGCTTTTCTTTTTGTTTCACAGGTGTGTCGCACAGGCTCAGAGGGGCCAAGCTGCACTCTGAAGAGCAGCACGGGAAGGGCGGGCTGTTTGTGAGCTGGATTGGAGCAGAACTGCCAAGTAGCACGAGGTGACTGCGAAGGGTCTTGCTTTGCAGGTGCCATGGCAGGCTCTCCACAGAAGCGGTTGAGGATTTGAGAAGAGGTTGCAGATCATCGAGGAGCGACACGTGCAGGGACGGCTTGAAAACGGTATGGCTGCTTTCTCTTCTGTTTATCAGGTGTCCCAGGCGACGTGGGCTGTGATGTTAGCCTTTAGGATCGGAACAAAGCAGGTGCTGATGGCGGTCTTCTTCGGTAGGCAAAGAGGTGCCCGAAGCCCCCTCCTGTGCAGCCTGAGCACGCCTCGCTGAGGATGAAGCTTGCTTTCCAGCAGTTCTGGAAACTGTGTTGAGGCTGAAATGCTGCGTCTGTGTTTGGGTTGGGGTTGCACCTTGGTGAGTGTAGGGATGGGTTTTAAGTGGGTGCAGCGGAGGGCCCGGCCCCAGTGTCCTGTAGTGTGTTTTGACCCATCAGCATAGCCTTTTGGTTCTCAGATAGCCTGCTGAAGTAAGTGATTTTTGCTGCGAGTGGAACGGAATTGATTTTGTTGGCGTATAATCTGTTCTGCTCCTAGATTTTTCTTTCTGCGTAAATAAAAGTTTGAGCTAATTCGAGCTGAAAAAGCTTCAGTTACTTGCTTGGTTGTGTTGTCCTTTCAATATTCAAAGCTGCAGCGAAAGCATGGGGATTGTTGCTTCTAGAAACTCCCCAGTTCTCCTGTCTGCCCTCTGCATGCTGTTGAGCTAAGCCTTATAAATAAGTAAATAAACCACAGCTGCCGCTCCTCCTCTTTCTACTTTCATGTGCTTTGCCCCTCCCCTTTCCCAGGTGATTGGGTTTGGGTGCTGGGTGGGACCAAAAGGTATATGAGCCCCAAGTATGCCGTCAGAGAGCTCCTTCTGCCTGGGCTGCTCTTTGGGGGTAAGTGCTTTGTTTTTCCTTCAGTCAGTTGCCGGGTTCTCTAGGCAGGCTGGAGTCTATGGATTTCTGGAATTCTAAGGGCTTGGAATTCACTTCATAGAGGGATATTTAGCAGAGGTTGCTGGCTCACTTTTTTTGGGGGATGGTGGGATGATACGCTCCTGTGTTTGATCTGTATTTTAATCTCTAGATGAATCAACCCACTTGTGTAACTCTCCAGAGGACTAAAACCAGCTTGATGACATGCTACAAGAGGCTTGACCGCGTTGGTGCAGTATTACCAAGAGACCGAGCAGGGTCACCTTTTTCATCTGCAAAGGGTATGTCTGTCATCACCCCTGCCGGGGCTGCTATGCATTCGTGGCCTTGTGGCATTTGTGGTCTTCAGTTTGTTTGTTTGTTTGTTTGTTTATTTGTCTGGCTCTGGTCTCTGTGTTTGAGTCCTCTGCATGTGCCGCACTGTTTGCGTATCCATTGTGGATGTGACCTTGTCTCTTTGTTTCTTGTAGCTCAGGGCGTAGGCACGGAAGCTTGAACGAAGCATGAGGGTGAGTGGACAGCAGTGGGGGCCCCGAGTTGCTCGGTGGACTGTGTGAGTCTGCTTCAGCTGTCGGGCCGGCTTTGCAAGTGCCTTGCGACAGCAGAGTACGTCTCCTGCCACGTTTCTGACACGTGCCAGACGTCAGCGGTTCCAGGGTTCCAGTTCCTGAAATGCTGGAGATGCTCGGAGCACGAGAGGAGCTGGGGCGGCTTCGGGGGGCTGGGGGAGAGGGGACAGGGGAGAGGGGGGCGGCTGCGGCGGCGGGGGGGGGCAGAGAGGGCAGCAGGAGGAGGTGCCGTTGCGTGCGCGTGGCCGACGCCCCTCTGGATTGGCTGGACTGCTCCGTCCCGAGGCATGCTGGGAGCTGTAGTTCTGCGCTGCCGGGCGGCCACGTGGGCTCCGGGCTGCGCGGCCGGGCCGGGGCCGGGGCCGGGCCGTGCGCGCCGGGAGGCGCAGGTTGCCGCTGGCGGCGAGCGCGGTTGCCGGCGGTGAGGCGAGCGAGAGCCTCCGGGGGTGCCTCCTCGGAGCGTCGGGCCGGGAGGGGCGGGGGGTGTTGAGGCCGGGCGCGGGTCCTCGCTGCGCTTGATCGTTGGGCTGCGCCGCGCCGCGCCTCGGAGGCTTTCCTCTCCCTGCGTCCTGACAGCCGGCTCTCTCCTTGTGCTGCGGTTCACCGGGGCAGAAGCAGCTCCCCGCCGCTAGGACCCCTGCGGGGTTTGTTGCCGAGCGAAGGTGGCGCACCGGGTAAAGCGAGGAAAGCCGCAGCTGGCGTGCTGCGGTCGCAGGGTTCTCAGGAGAGAGAGCAGCCCGTCCGTCCCGACTGCCCAGGTAAGTCGCAGCGACCTCGGGGTGGAATCAAGGCGTGCTCGTAAGCTTCCTGCAGCCCCGGCTCCAAGGCTTCATTGAATTTGCGGAAGCGCGAGCTGCTCGGCGCTGGGAAGCGCAAAGGGAAGGAAGGCACGTAGTGCCTGCCGAGTCGTAGTAGCCTCTTAGACCTAGAATGAACTGGCCTGTCAGGCTGTGTCTGTTGCTCAGTCTTTGGTACGAGAGGCTAAACTTTGTCCCGCCTCAGCTTTCGGAGTTGTCCTAGGAATAGACCGGTGCTTGCGGGGCTTTCCAGGACGCTGGTTGCGGTCAGTGAGGACAGACGTGAGAGGCAATTTCTGTCTGTCTGTCTGTCTGTTGGTTATGTCCCAAGAGTTTTGCTTGAACTGTGTGCAATAAAGGAGGCCTTGGGCCTGTACTGAGCAGCGAGAGAGAGCAAAACTCTGCGTAAGCACTGGCCGTGGCAACGTTGCTTGGGAGTTGAGCGGCTGGGGGTCTTTCCAGAGGTGGGGGGTCTTCCCAGCGGAACTCGGTACGCAGGCAGAAACGTGACCTTCGAGGTCTTTGTTTGTCTTGCGCTGCAGCTGTGGTATTTGCCCCATAACTGTATGGAGTTGCTGAATTCTCGAGGGGATGATGATAGAGACGTCCCTGGTTCAGCCTTTTTTTGCCGCAGTCCTTGCAGAAGTTCTGGAAAAATGAGTAGTATCCTTCTCTTTAAGTTCACCTTTTAAAGAGTTCTTCCTGCAGACTCCTGTCTCCGTGGTTTAGGTACGTGATCTGTGTGAAACAGAGCCAGGCTTTCCTGTTAACGAGTGCCCTGATTGAAATTCCCTGTTGTTGGAGAACAAGAACCATCGGTGGTGCTTGGCAGTTTAAAACCTCTTGGCTTACGCAAAGGCTAACTTGCCAAAGCGAATGGGAAGTAGCCTAAAGTTCAGTAAATGCGCTGAATAGAAAAGGCCGTCTTCTTGACGGGAAAAGAGCTTTGCAGAACGTGAGCTTTGTTTCCCGTAGGGCTCCCTGCTTGCCCACCTGTTCAGCGATTACTGCAGGCTTTGACTGGTCCCCTCAGGCCCAATATCGCACACGTGCTGTGCTGCAGACGGTGCCTTAGCTTCCTTGCCGTCTCGTGCTGCGTTACTTGTACCTGCAGAAAACTTACTGCAGTGTCACAGAAACCCCGTGGGAAGCGTTCCCGACTCACGCCGGTAGGACCATCCCGTCGCGGCTGGTAAAATCCAGGAGCAGGACGATGCTTGGAAGAACGTCACCTATGGAGGAGAAGACAACAGTCTCCTTCCTGTTAGGCAACAGGTTTCCAAGACTGGTTTCCCCACCCCCCTGTGCGTTTTGAAGGAGGCAGTCCCTAAGCTGATGCAATCCAACTATCCAACTGCATCTAAGATGCTGGTTGTTACTTCCATAAGCTATAAAGGAACTTAATGTGTTCTGTGTTTTTGTTTTTTTTTTTTTTTAGGTCGAGGCTTGTGTGCGTGAGTTTGGCTTGTCGCGATGGCCGGTGTAGATGATCGCTCACGTGCCCCAAAGCTCCTTGTGCTGATGCTGGATCTGCCCCACGGTAAAGGACCGCATGCTGTGTGTTCAGCTTTTCTTCCTTACCGTGTCGTCCGTATGTATGTATGTATTTACTTCTCTGAAGGAAAGGGTGGATTTTTCGTGGGTCCCTCTGTGCGCGTCTCGAACCAGGCTGCAGTAAATACGCGTAAGCGAGTAGGCTGCTGCAGCGCGTCCTGGACAGTATCAGGGTGCTACTCTGCTAGCAGTGGAGAGCTGGGTGAAGGTGCCCAGGGTAAGGGCTTGTTCTGCCTCAAGTTGAACAGAAAGTTTCAGGAGTTGAGCATCCCAGGGGATGTTTGTAGGACTGCTGTTAGACGATAAAGGTTCGGATGGCTGTCGACGAAGGGGATTTTGTTGGTTCTTTTTCGATAGCTGTTCCTGCCAAAGATCGCGTCGGTCACAAAAGGTAGTAGTAACCTTGCGGTTTCTATGTTCTGTAGCGTTTGTACTAAAATACACTGGCAGATGAATAAATGAGCAGGTACAAATACACGTGACTCTGTAGCTGAGACTAAATAACGTGCAGTTTCTTCTGTGTTTTATCTTTCAAAGCACGTTGTTGCTGAGCGCCTGAGCTTTTTGCTCGCGTTACCGAGGAAAGGAATGGCAGTGCTTCTTCCCCCCTCATCTCTCTTTTTTTTTTTTTTTTTTTTTTCCCCTCTCCTCTTCTTCCTCGATGACAGGGTACTCGAAATGTTTTCCTCGGATGTCCACGTGAAAAACGAAATAAATAAATAAATGCTGATGGTGAAGACACTGACAGAATTGGGTGACGTTTTCAAGGTAGAGGAGGGGCGAAGAATGTGGAAATTCCTGGTACATTAGTGGTGCTCTGTTAACAAAACTGACGTATACGCCACTTGCTGTTCCTAGGTTTTTGGTTTGGTTTTCCTTTCAGTAGTCTCCCCGAAGGCTTTTGCGGACACACGGTGTATCTTTTCTGTTCTTCCAGTATTCGTTTGTCAGGAAAGACGACCGTGCAATCCGAGGGCTGTGGACAACCATCTACCAGGTGGTTGTTGCAGCCTCCATCGGTCATGTTATTTGTGCTTTTAGCTCGCCCTCTCCTATATCTTGAGTTGAATTTCTTTTTTTTTTTTTTTTTTGGCAACGCTATGTTTGCAGTGATAGCATTGCTGCCGAGGTATTTTTGACTAAAAATGATCTTAACTGTAGTAGTGAATTCACAGAGTGTGGCTTTGTGTAACGACTCCCGCGATCACAACTTTTTTTTTTTTTTTTTTCCTTTGTCACAGATAGGAGGAAAGCTCTTTCCGGAGAGATGGAAAGAAAGTTGTTTCAGAATACGTTCAGAATGTCTGAAGTTGTTTTGGAATTTTTTTTTGTTTTGTTTTGTTTTTTTTTTAGCAGTTAACGGTAGTACAGCCCACAGAGCAATTTCTTTGTGCGTGAGAACTCGCGGGTTAACTGAAAGTTACTTGTTTTATTATAAAACTAGGATTTGAAGCCACGGGCATTCAGAAATGCATATGATATGTCTTGTCACAGTCTTCTAGATCAGCTAAGCGGAATGAGAACCAATCTTCTGAAAACACGCAGGGATATCGTGGGGCAGGATGAAGGTAAATGGACACAATTATTTATTAATATTCTGGTACAGCTATTTAATTCACCTAAGTAGTGTTTCTGTCCTCGGTGTGGGAGAGGAAGTAGACTTTGCATCGTTTCTTGGGTCAGTCGTCCTTCCCTAGATTCCGAAGGAAAAGAATGAAATTTCTGCCTTCTGTCACAAAACACGTTGTGCGTGCTTGGAATTTGAAAATTAAGTTTCATGGGTGAGCTTTCCTGTGCAACAGGATGCAGTAGATGTTCTTATAGTGATGGTGAAAGGAAAGAGGGGCTTTATTTGCCTTTTGCTTTTCCTTTGTTTTGTAGAGGGAGGAAATAGTGATTTCTAGATCTTAAATGCTAACACTGGAAATGGAAGCGTGCGAGGCTTGTATTTCCTTAGTCTTAAGGTAGACTAAATTTAGATACCTTGTTCTGCTGCAGACTGCCTTCACGGCGTTCCTGTTGCTCAAAGGGGAAATCGTCAGGAGTAGTTGAAAATGATGCCTTCACCCCTTCGGGAGATTGATCCAGATCAACCAAAAAGGCTTCTTCATACACTTGGCAGTCTGTTCAAACAGGATGAGAAGGTAGGAGAAGTCTTGCTATCTGCTGTATCACTGTTTGAAAAGTAACTGAATTGTAACACGGAGGCAAATACTCTGGTAGTGAATTGACGAAGCAATTGTTTTTTACTTATATTTAAAAAAAAAAAAAAGTCTTTTCAGGGTACGATGATAGATGAAGCAGATAAATTTGTTGCTGGGCCTCAGAATAAGATCAAGCGTCCTGGAGAGCCCAATACTCCAGCATCACTAAAGAGAGAAGGCGTAGCACGTCGCCGCTATTGCGACGGCCACAGTCACTGTTGTGACAAACCATGTTGGTGGGAAAGGGCCACCCTGTGCTGCTGGATCTCCGTCACCATATCTGAACCTCAAAGGCATGCCAACAAATAAAAGTATGTTGGAGTTGTTGTAGTACAGGAACTTGTGTGGTCATAAATGGACATAGTGTGCAGGAAAAAAAAAAAAGGTCTCCGTGCTTTCTGTGTTAATTCAAAAGGACACGTAAGTTTTTTAGAGTTAATTGGGACTGAATTTCTTTGGTCGGCTTAGACAAACAGGCTGTTGCTATAGGTAACGAAGTCCTGAATGAGCAATAATTTGGAACTGTTTCTAAAAAGTGCTGAAACCTTTCACCACGATGGTTTGGCGGTAGCAAGGATTTCATTTCAGCTTTTAATTCTCATTTGTGTATTCTATAGTGGGGAAGGGAGAAGTGGGGAAGGAAAGTGTGTAAAAAAAAAAAAAAAAAAAATTTTCTCACAAATAGTAATTTACCCACCTGTTGCAGCAGAGTCGAAAGAAAAATTTGCTGGAACTGGGGGAAGGAGGGGAAACTTTTAGTTTACTTTAGTCACTGAAATGGGAATACAGCAAATAACTTCACGACAGTCATATGAGACGGTAGCAGCCCAAAAGGAGGTATTCCTGTGGTTGCGTCAAAGGGTGAATAAAACTACTGAAGTGATCTGACAGTGCTGAGTAACTCTCTCCACAGTACTTTCAACAAGAAGGGATGCAGAATAATGTCCTTCTGTGTTTTTTGATCCTGCAGTTATATGCACTACTAAGCTCCTTCTTAATTTTCAGACACTGGTATCAGTACTGTCCAAGATGGTAATGGAGAGAAGAAAGCAGAAAACTGTCAGTTGCTGGAAGAGCAAATTGATGGCTTGTCTGTGCAAATGGCTTCTTCGGTTCCAGCTGTTAAGGGAGAGGATGAAATGTCACCTGGTGACTTAGACTCTCTACATGATGAGTTCAATTGCTTAAATGATGCAAAGATGGCTTGGATCGTAAACCTGGTACCAATGCACTTGTTCGAGGGCCTCTAAATTACAGCGTGGCTGGAGATGACCAAAAACGAGTGATGGAGTCTACTTCTGAATCTGTGCCAAATTGATTTAAAATAACACCTACAATGTTGGAGGGAAGCGATGCTGGTATTAAAATCAGAGTGGTGAAAGAGGTTCGCAAACGTGGAAGAAGTAAGTTCTTTATTAGTGTATTAAAAATAGGCTAGGGGTACAGCAGACTTTTTCTTGAAATGAGGATCTATTTTGAAAATAAAACCTCAGATTTGGAATGATTTTTGATTACTCGTGTACAAGTAGTGGAAGAACAAGAAAGTAAGTACATGTATTCAGAGTCCAACTTTATATCCTCACCGTCCTTACTGCAGCACTCTTAAGCAGGCTTAGTCACAGCACCATAGTTGGTTCAGAGAAGAAAACACAGAAACCAATGAAAAAATACTGTTGTTTCACATCTAAGGTGTCCGGTTCATTCTTTTGCGCTAATTTTTTTTTTTTGTTAAACTTCATACGAGACAATCGTGCTCATGCTCCACATAGATCGGTCACCTTGTAAAGAGTAGTTATCTTAAACCTCTGCTTTCAAAAATGACAGCTCTAGGTTGAAACATGGCTCGGTATCCCTTTGTTTCTATTAACTGCTGATCATGGCAGCGTGTTCGTGGAGATACAAGGCTTCTCTGCTGATTAAACCTAGTCTGCATTTTCCAAGGGCAGGTGTTTCTAGATACTGCTCTTTTAAGAGAACAAAATTCAGCGTTACATTTGAATATCAGCTAATCGATATCACTTCAAATTATTGGTATGCTGGCTTTTTTTTCTTACGTGCATTACTGTATGCAGAAATGGGAAACTCTAGGCTTTGTTGTTTTTCCTTTGGCTGTTGAGATTTACTGAAAATGCATTTACAAGATCTGTTTCTAATATCTGTTTGGATCTCTTCTTTAAGATCGTGAAAAAAATCTTCTCTCTTCTTGAGGAGGTACGTACAAGGACGGATGGAAACTCAGAAGTATTTCATTGAATTTGCTATAAGGGAAGGAGCAAGGTTTGTATAGATACGAATGATTCGGAGTTAAACGCTAACGTTGTTCATGATAGCAAATCTCAGTCTTTTCCAAAACAAGTGTTTTGTTTTGACATACTTAAATTATTACAGTTTCAGCGCTCAAACTGCCGTTGTATTTTCTGAAGTAAATGGTCGTTACCTAGAGCTGAAGTGTGAAATAGAAAGATACGGGTGGTTATGGAAGAAAGACCCAGAATTTGCGTGGGTTGGGGAAAGATGGCTGTATCAAATTAAATTTGCCATTCTGATGTCAGAAATGAGGGAAGCTCTTCCATGCTGGAAACAGAGAGCCTCTGCTAATACTGTTTGTCGTGGCCAAATAATACTGAGTTATTTAACTGCTGTTTTTGGAAGAAGAAATGAAATTACTTCCCTAGGTTTAAAAATCGTGTCTTAATACAGCACTTAGAGAGAACGCTAGAGGAGCTAGAGTTCAACAGCCTACCCAACAGAGTTAATCAGGTGAACGGTAGATAATAGTGTACCAGCCAGAGGAATACGGACCGGGAATGAGTTTGCTGTGCCGCAGAAGAGTGGAAGAGGACGTAGCTGTTGCCCTCGCCATCCTGGCGGTCGAGTGATCTTACTGTCAGAGTCCGAGAAGAAGCAGCAGAGCTTTAACTTTACGAACCTCTATCGGCAGAAGCTGGGCTGTAACCTTAAGGACGTGCTATGAAAGGTGTGGCTTTTTTCCTGTGGAGGGTGCTCTTTGCTCAACAGGCTGAAAAAAATAACCATTGCTGCCCCTCCTGCAGGTGGTGAGAATTTACTCACTTGAATACTGTCATTAGCCGTTTTACGTGCAATAGGCAGTGGATCGCACTAAAATGGGGCACTGTCAAATGCACACAGTGTCTGCATTGTGGAGAGATCCCATCTGTTGTGTGTTCCCCCCCCCCCCCCCCCCCCAATAAAAAAACAACCAAACAAACAAAACTCCCAGAAACACCTGCACTGGTAATATTGCATGTTGCCAGCACAGAGACGAGGGCCTTGTTCCCGAGAACTGCTAGCCATGCCTTTAAACTTGAGATTCAGCGTAGATCGAGAGTAAAGAAACTGCTGTTGTGTTAATGAAAGCTAAAGACAGCCCTGTGACTGTTACCACTTGGTGGTTACTAAACAATCTACCTCAGACTCTCTTCTGTTTTTATCTGCAGACATTATGAAAGCGCACCTGAGGCTTCCCAGGTCCCTGACTTCAGTTCTCTTTCATCCCGTGAGGAGGACGGAGATTCTACAGGTGGCCTTGCCTTGGCACACGCTGTGCTTCGGAAGCACTAAAAAGAAATGCTTTTAAAAGTGTGCATTTATTTTAATGTTCATACAAAAGAGATTGGTTTTGAACAGTGTTGTTACCGGATCACTAATTTGATATTTTAACTGTATACATTTTTTTGAACATAGGTGTGTGGGTGTGTGTGTGTGTATATGTATATATATATATATATAAAAAAAATAAACCGTTTTATTAATTCTCGTTAAGTGCTGATCTGAGGAGTCTGTAATGGGCAGCGCTGAATTCCTCAAATTGTCTGTCACCAACAGACCGCTAATATTTTTTGTGAAACCAGTCTGCATATCCTGAAACCCCACTTCTGGTAATAGCTGCGGAATGTGTTTGTTACTTACCTCCCGGTAGCACGTACCCTGGAGCACCTGCCTCATCAGTCAGCTCAGCCTGTACAGGGTGTACATTTTTGCTCCAAGGCTAAAGTGTTAAAGACACCAAGTTCCAGCTTACCAAATCCTTGGTTACCCGAGTTAATATCCTCCCTTCCGTTCCTCTTACTCTTTTGTTCAAAGGTAATGTTGTGAATCACAGAAAATGCAACGAAGACTGGAGCACCTGCACGTAATTAATATTTTCCTTTTAAACGGTAATATGCCAGTAGTAAGTGGCTCTTCAGATAATTTTATTTTCGGTTGTTCTCATTTAAAAACAGTCTCCTGCTCCTTTAACAGCTTTCTTTTAAAAGACAGGTTGAAGTTGTGCTGGCGTTAAGAAGCTCTTCACAAGGTACTGGGGCTGTCCTGAGGATTCCACTTGACCAGCCAGCAGAAGAGGCAGGGAAACATACTTACGTTGATGGCCTGAACTTCTCTTCCTATTACTCTTTTTAGTACTAGCCAGCGTGTGTGAGACATCTTTTCCTTCTCCTGTGGAGCAGTGGGCTGGTCTTTCTGGAAGAGGTTGTTTGACCATTGGAATTACACCAGTGACATTCAAGAAGGAAATGAAATCCAAAAGCAGCAGCGTATCTTTATTACTACGTTAAGTGAGAAAGTGACACGTGGAACGAACTCGTTATAAACAATTCTGAACTCTTTTCTTAGCGGGAACGTACTTACCTGTACCGTTGAACGTACTTGAAAAAAAAAAAACAAACAAACCACAGGAGTACCTTGGAATACATAGGGCGATTCATCCCTTCAGGATCATTACACGGCAGCTGTATGTCACCACAATACACCTCTTTTGCTTAATGGTGGACTTCTAAGAGGGAATTTACTTGGGTCAGGTATACTGTGTGTATGTGGTTTTATGCACGTAGAACTGCCTGTACTACACTATCTTTTAAATAGGTGGTGGTAAGAGGAGACAGCTTTCTTCTAGTAGATTCTTCCTTAAGTTTCTTTAGTGATTCCGGGGGCGCTCACTTGACCGTGATGTGCCTGACCTGGTTAGCATCTAAACCTCCTCCTCTGATGTGGTACAGCTGTCTGCTAAATTAGTTACAGAAAGATGGTGACTTTAACTCAGACAGTTCTCTCTTACCTCGCTATTGTTTTATCTGGATAATTCTAATTTGGATTAGAGCAGCGGAGGGAAAAGATGCCTTACACTGAAACGGACGCGAGTCTGTGAGAAGAAAGCCAGGCGTCCTTGGAGACTGTGCCAATGAAAAGGCGAAGAAAAATGAGTGGAATAAATCTGAGTGCACGTAGTCCTGCATCCCGAAGGGAGCACAGAAGGAAGGTTGCTTGCTTAGAAGAGCAGTGGATGCTTCGTGCCCGCCTTAAAGAGAATATTAACAGAGAGAATTCTTTGTAAGACAAGCTGCCCCGCGGGGTGTGGGTAGCAAATACGTTGGAAAAAATACAGCCACAAGCTCCGAATGGCACAGTAGGCGAGCTGTGATCGGCCCGACAAGGCCTCCCGCGGGCGCCCTCTGCCGCCACCTGCTGGTGGGAAAGGGGTACTGCAGGCAGCCGGGGGACGTGCATGCGCGTTGGCACCCGCGGGCGCCCTCTGCCGCCACCTGCTGGTGGGAAACGGGTACTGCAGGCGTCCGGGGGGGGCGCGCATGCGCGGTGGGCTCCGGTGGAGCCCTCTGCCGCCACCTGCTGGTGGGAAAAGGGTACTGCAGGCGGCCGAGGGGCGCGCATGCGCGGTGGCACCGGCGGGCGCCCTCTGCCGCCGCCTGCTGGCCTTATTCGGGTACTGCAGGCGGCCGGGGGCCGCGCATGCGTGGTGACGCCCGCGTGCGCTCTCTGCCGCCACCTGCTGATGGGAAAGGGGTACTGCAGGCGGCCGGGGGGCGCGCATGCGCGGTGACGCCCACGGGCGCCCTCTGCCGCCACCTGCTGGTTTTAGTCGGGTACTGCAGGCGGCCGACGGGCGCGCATGCGCGGTGACGCCCGCGGGCGCCCTCTGCCGCCACCTGCTGGTTTTAGTCGGGTACTGCAGGCGGCCGAGGGGCGCGCATGCGCGGTGGGGCCCGGGGGCGCCCTCTGCCGCCTCCTGCTGGTGGAAAACGAGTACTGCAGGCGGCCGAGGGAAGCGCATGCGCAGTGGGGCCCGGGGGCGCCCTCTGCCGCCTCTTGCTGGTGGAAAACGAGTACTGCAGGCGGCCGTTGGGCCGTGCATGCGCGTTGCTTATTACGTCGTTGTTTTTTTTGATGTGTAATTTCCTACGCTCCTAGATTTTTCTTCATATGTAAATCACACAGAATCACAGATCTTCTAGGTTGGAAGAGACCTCAAGATCATTGAGTCCAACCTCTGACCTAACACTAACGTTTGAGCTAATTCCCGTGGAAAATATTTCATTTACTTTCTTGGTTGTATTGTCCTTTCTGTGTTCAAAGCTGAGGCATAAATACGGTAAATTTTGCTTCTAGAAACACCCCAGTTCTCTTGTCTGCACTCTGCATGCTGTAAACTAGGGATAGGCACAAAAAAAACAAATAAATAAATAAATAAAAGAACACAGCTGCTGCTGCTCCTGCTCTCTTTCTTGTGGTTTGCCCCCTCCTCTTTCCCAGGTGATTGGGTTTGGGTGCTGGGCGGGGCCAAATGGTATAGGAGCCCCAGGCACGGCATCAGAGAGCTCCTTCTGCCCGGGCTGCTCTTTGGGGTCAGTGCTTTGTTGATGCTTCTGTTAGCTACATGCAGGGTTCTTTTGGTGGGTCAGGGTCTGGTACGATCTTTTAGAGGAAACCGATCTAGTAGTATGTGCATTTGTTGCTTGAAGCTCTTTGGAGGTGATTAATTGTTATAGCACATTTATGGATAGGATGTCAATGTTATTTTGTGCGTTTGCTTTGTTGTTCTAGGTCCCTCGTGATTTTTGCAGGGTTACAGGGCAGATGCCACCAGATCTACCCCTTTTGTTGTTTTTGTTTTGTTTGATTTTTTTTTTTTCTTGATTTTTCTTTTTCTTTTTTGGAAGGGGGTTTGGTTGGGATTTGAGCGTCCTATTTTTTTGGGTTTGGGACTTGAGCATCTCAATTTTGCGGGTTTGGGATTTGAGCGTCTTAATTTATTGGGTTAGGGGTTTTAGGCATAGGACTTCAGGGGTTTAGTGTGGTAAATAGTTTGGGTTAGGTCCGTAGGGGTTTCGAGGATGTTTAGGGATAGGGCTTGAGGCTTTTTTGTGTAAGGGCGGGAAGGGCTAGGGTTACAGTGAGTGCTGTTAAATGTAGTTCTCGAAAACCCGGCCTCTGATTGGCCGTGCTGGCTGTCCAGGGAATTCTGGTAGGTGTAGTTTTCCGGCACCAGGCTTCCGGTAGGCCGTGTTGACTGCCCGGAGCATGCCGGGAGATGTAGTTCTGGGACTCCGAACTTCCGGGAGGCCGTGTTGGGTGCCCGGAGCATGCCTGGAAATGTAGTTCTGGGACTCCGGACCTCCGGGAGGCCATGTTGAGCGCCCAGAGCATGCCTGGAAATGAAGTTCTCGGGAACCAGGGTTGGGCTTAGGGACTAGGGCTAGAGTTTAGGGTGAGGGTTGGGGTTAGGGTTAGGGCTAGTGAATGCTGGTTCTCTGTGTTTGCAGATGACGGTGAGCGTGTTTAAACTAATTCCAGTTGAAGAAGTTTCAGTTACTTGCTTGGTGCCGTTATCAGTTCAACATTAAAAGCTGCAGCAAAAGCAAAAGGGGATTTTTGCTTCCAGAAACACCACAGGTCTCTTGTCTGCTCTCTGAATGTTTTTGAGATAAAACAGATTTTAAAAAACAAAGGAAAGGAGAGGAAAACAAAACAAAACACAGCTGCTCCTTTTGCTCTCTTCCAACCTTCATGTGCTTTGCCCCTCCCCTTTCCCAGGTGATTGGGTTTGGGTGCTGGGCGGGGCTAAATGCTATATGAGCCCCAGGCATGCCATCAGAGAGCTCCTTCTGCCTGGGCTGCTCTTTGGGGGCAGTGCTTTGTTTTTCCTTCTGTCCGTTGCAGGGTTGTTTAGGCAGGCTGGAGTCTATGGATTTCTGGATTTTAAGTGCTTGGAATTCACTTAGTAGAGGGATGTTTAGTAGGGGCTGCTGGCTCAGTTTGGGGGGCGGTTGTCACTGCAGTTATTTTCCTACAGCCAATAGAGTAAAATTCCAGTTTGCCTTTTAGAGGTGCTATAAGTGGGTAAAGAGAACAGATGGAAGCGTGTGCCACGTGGGGTAGGCAAGCGGCTGAGGTACAGGAGGGGATGAGAGCATGTGATTTTTTTTCTGGGGATGAAATGGACTCAATTTTGTTGGTGTATAATCTGTTCTGCTCCTAGATTTTTCTTTCAACGTGAAGAAAAGTTTGAGCTAATTCCAGGTAAGAAAGTTCCAGTTACTTGCTGGGTCGTATTGTCCTTTTAATATTCAAAGCTACAGCAAAAGCGTGGGGATTGTTGCTTCTAGAAACACCCCAGTTTTCTTGTCTGCACTCTGCATGCCGTTGAGCTAAAGCAGACTAAAAAATAAATAAATACAGGAAACACACACACAAAAAACAACAATAACAAAAACAACAACAACAACAAAAAAAAACACCATTGGGTGATGTGTTGTGAACGCAACGATCATTTAATCCCTTTGTTTTCCCAGGTGGTGTGGATGATACTGGTTGCACTGTTGGAGCTTGGATTTGGAGAGGAACAGGTGAGCATAGTTGTATGTTGCATCAGCAGTAGTCAGCGTTGTGGAGAAGGTGGGCATCATGACCGGCATGCTAGTGAATGCTGGTACTCTGTTTTTGCAGCTGATGATGAGCCTGGCAATTGACTAAGATGACGACCAGTGCCTGTGCATTTCTTGAGGCGGAGGGAATTTACCATGCAGCAACCTGAGAGCTAAGTTGGGGGGCACCTGGTATTTGCATATCTGGGGTGGCTAATGGGAGCTGGGAGCCAGAGCAGCGTGGAGCCAGCTGGCTGAAAATACTTGGTGCCGCTGCGAGGGTGGTTCAGGCTGGGTCACGTTCAGGCTGCTTGTGGCCGGGTCACCAGGCTAATAGAAGCAGCGGGATTATTTTGTAGCGTGAGTGCGTGCGCCAGGCAGGACAGTTTCCTTCTGTTCGTCTGTCCTGTAGTGTTGCTTCTGCAATGTCTGTTCTGTGTTTCTCGGGTCTTGATATCCTCCTAGCTTTTTACACTGGACTGACCAGACAGGCGACTTGGTAGCGGTGCTGAAGGGCCTCAGTGCTTGTTTTGTCATCGTGGCTCTGATCCGAGCACTTCTTGTCTTGCAGTCGCTGCTTGAAGTGCAGCTCTGTTTCAGGTCTCGTGCATCATATTCGGTTTGAGATCGCATCTGTTTCCATCCTCGCTCTTGCGGAAGTCATCTGGGCCGCATCAGGAGCTCTTGCTTGGGAATTGATTTCCTAAGCGTCGTCTTATGTGATTAAGGAGGTATTGGGGAGGCAAGGACAGTCCCCAGACAAGGACTGTATATCTCGAAACAAGCCACCGGAACTCACGATAAGGAAGCGGCAGACGGACAGAGAAACAAATGTAAGGACTATAAATCTCAAAACTGGACGTTGGAATTCATTATAAAGAGACAACAAAGGGAAGAATTAGCAACAGCCAGCTCTTGCGATTAAGAAACATGCCAACTCAGCGGATTCCTGACCAAAGGTGAAAAGTACAATGTGAGGAAGACTCGGGGTCTTCCTCCCAAAGACCCCTGCCCACGTCCCAAAGGCCCCTGCCCACAGTTCTTGGGAGGCTCTGCTCAGGCGCAAGGTGCCAAAAGACTAATGAGCATGAGAAGCGAGGGAAGGCGGGGGTAGGCAATGAATATGTATAGGCGCCGGTAGAATATTGATAGATTGATTGTATAAATTCAAGACTGCTTTCTGCTTTGGGTATGCACGATAGGTGGAGAGATCCCCCCGTGCATCCAGCGCTGCAATAAAGAATATACCGCTTAAAGGAATTTCGGCTTCAATCTTTGAATCATATGGGGTTTTCAGTCCCCATCCTTCTGGTCTCTTGTCTTGAAGGAAGGCTTTTTAGGCCTCCATCACCCCAGTTCTGGCAGTGTCTTCCAGTCGCGTGTCGTGACATTTGAGTCTCTCCTTGGGTCTGGTGCAGAGCACCTGTTGTGACTTGCTGTTGCCATAGGGCTTCCCTCCGGGGGTCACTTTTTCTTGCGCCTTGTGTTGTGTGTTTTGTTTGTAGTGTTTGCGGCGTGGCTGTGTGTGTATGTGTTTGGTCTGGAGCTGTCCTGCCTGGCAGTTAGTGATGACAGCTAACGTGGCAGTGCATGGGTGTGCTAATACATTGTCCGGACTGTGTTGGCGAAGACATCCGGTCTGCCTCTGCGCACGTACTGAAGGGCAGCAGGCACAGTCATCTCTGTGGTGTTTGTCAGATGTGTGTGTGGGGGGGAAGAGTTGAGCTGCTTGCGAGCAGCTGCTCGCATAGTGCTTGAACGGTGTGCTTGAGGAGGAGGTCTGTGGAATCTTGAAAGCTTACAGATAAGGGGTTTTTGAAACTTTTATTTTTATTTCTCTCCTGTCCCCAGTAGAGTGTAAACCTTTGGAGGAACCTGTCACAGGAAAGAGCTCCTTCCGGAACTGTTCAGCGCTCCGTAGGCAGCTCGGTGACTGGCTTGGTCTACTTCTGAGGTGTGCTGAGGTATGGGGGCTGCTGTTTTGAAATGATAATATTGTAAGCGGGGTCCCTTTGTGTTGTTGAGGGATGGGTGCTAATGCTGGCAGCTGAACGATTATCTTGTGACCGTTTTCATTTGTTAAAGCTGAAACACAGTGTACAACGCGGGACTTGACCGGAGCTGCTTTTGGCAAGGTGAGCGATGAACAGATGTAGCAGGTACTTTAGGGGTGCAGTTGTCACTGCAGTTACTTAACTGCACAAAGTACAGTAAAAATCCTGTTTATATTTCAGGGGTGTTGTAGCTGGCCTAAGAGAGCAGATGGAAGCATCTGCCTCGAGGGCAGGTGAGGGAGCAGAGGTTAGGGAGCAGATGAGAGTAACTGTCCCAGCTGTGCTGTGGCTTTGGATGCTGCTTCAGCCTATGCTTTTCTTTTTGTTTCACAGGTGTGTCGCACAGGCTCAGAGGGGCCAAGCTGCACTCTGAAGAGCAGCACGGGAAGGGCGGGCTGTTTGTGAGCTGGATTGGAGCAGAACTGCCAAGTAGCACGAGGTGACTGCGAAGGGTCTTGCTTTGCAGGTGCCATGGCAGGCTCTCCACAGAAGCGGTTGAGGATTTGAGAAGAGGTTGCAGATCATCGAGGAGCGACACGTGCAGGGACGGCTTGAAAACGGTATGGCTGCTTTCTCTTCTGTTTATCAGGTGTCCCAGGCGACGTGGGCTGTGATGTTAGCCTTTAGGATCGGAACAAAGCAGGTGCTGATGGCGGTCTTCTTCGGTAGGCAAAGAGGTGCCCGAAGCCCCCTCCTGTGCAGCCTGAGCACGCCTCGCTGAGGATGAAGCTTGCTTTCCAGCAGTTCTGGAAACTGTGTTGAGGCTGAAATGCTGCGTCTGTGTTTGGGTTGGGGTTGCACCTTGGTGAGTGTAGGGATGGGTTTTAAGTGGGTGCAGCGGAGGGCCCGGCCCCAGTGTCCTGTAGTGTGTTTTGACCCATCAGCATAGCCTTTTGGTTCTCAGATAGCCTGCTGAAGTAAGTGATTTTTGCTGCGAGTGGAACGGAATTGATTTTGTTGGCGTATAATCTGTTCTGCTCCTAGATTTTTCTTTCTGCGTAAATAAAAGTTTGAGCTAATTCGAGCTGAAAAAGCTTCAGTTACTTGCTTGGTTGTGTTGTCCTTTCAATATTCAAAGCTGCAGCGAAAGCATGGGGATTGTTGCTTCTAGAAACTCCCCAGTTCTCCTGTCTGCCCTCTGCATGCTGTTGAGCTAAGCCTTATAAATAAGTAAATAAACCACAGCTGCCGCTCCTCCTCTTTCTACTTTCATGTGCTTTGCCCCTCCCCTTTCCCAGGTGATTGGGTTTGGGTGCTGGGTGGGACCAAAAGGTATATGAGCCCCAAGTATGCCGTCAGAGAGCTCCTTCTGCCTGGGCTGCTCTTTGGGGGTAAGTGCTTTGTTTTTCCTTCAGTCAGTTGCCGGGTTCTCTAGGCAGGCTGGAGTCTATGGATTTCTGGAATTCTAAGGGCTTGGAATTCACTTCATAGAGGGATATTTAGCAGAGGTTGCTGGCTCACTTTTTTTGGGGGATGGTGGGATGATACGCTCCTGTGTTTGATCTGTATTTTAATCTCTAGATGAATCAACCCACTTGTGTAACTCTCCAGAGGACTAAAACCAGCTTGATGACATGCTACAAGAGGCTTGACCGCGTTGGTGCAGTATTACCAAGAGACCGAGCAGGGTCACCTTTTTCATCTGCAAAGGGTATGTCTGTCATCACCCCTGCCGGGGCTGCTATGCATTCGTGGCCTTGTGGCATTTGTGGTCTTCAGTTTGTTTGTTTGTTTGTTTGTTTATTTGTCTGGCTCTGGTCTCTGTGTTTGAGTCCTCTGCATGTGCCGCACTGTTTGCGTATCCATTGTGGATGTGACCTTGTCTCTTTGTTTCTTGTAGCTCAGGGCGTAGGCACGGAAGCTTGAACGAAGCATGAGGGTGAGTGGACAGCAGTGGGGGCCCCGAGTTGCTCGGTGGACTGTGTGAGTCTGCTTCAGCTGTCGGGCCGGCTTTGCAAGTGCCTTGCGACAGCAGAGTACGTCTCCTGCCACGTTTCTGACACGTGCCAGACGTCAGCGGTTCCAGGGTTCCAGTTCCTGAAATGCTGGAGATGCTCGGAGCACGAGAGGAGCTGGGGCGGCTTCGGGGGGCTGGGGGAGAGGGGACAGGGGAGAGGGGGGCGGCTGCGGCGGCGGGGGGGGGCAGAGAGGGCAGCAGGAGGAGGTGCCGTTGCGTGCGCGTGGCCGACGCCCCTCTGGATTGGCTGGACTGCTCCGTCCCGAGGCATGCTGGGAGCTGTAGTTCTGCGCTGCCGGGCGGCCACGTGGGCTCCGGGCTGCGCGGCCGGGCCGGGGCCGGGGCCGGGCCGTGCGCGCCGGGAGGCGCAGGTTGCCGCTGGCGGCGAGCGCGGTTGCCGGCGGTGAGGCGAGCGAGAGCCTCCGGGGGTGCCTCCTCGGAGCGTCGGGCCGGGAGGGGCGGGGGGTGTTGAGGCCGGGCGCGGGTCCTCGCTGCGCTTGATCGTTGGGCTGCGCCGCGCCGCGCCTCGGAGGCTTTCCTCTCCCTGCGTCCTGACAGCCGGCTCTCTCCTTGTGCTGCGGTTCACCGGGGCAGAAGCAGCTCCCCGCCGCTAGGACCCCTGCGGGGTTTGTTGCCGAGCGAAGGTGGCGCACCGGGTAAAGCGAGGAAAGCCGCAGCTGGCGTGCTGCGGTCGCAGGGTTCTCAGGAGAGAGAGCAGCCCGTCCGTCCCGACTGCCCAGGTAAGTCGCAGCGACCTCGGGGTGGAATCAAGGCGTGCTCGTAAGCTTCCTGCAGCCCCGGCTCCAAGGCTTCATTGAATTTGCGGAAGCGCGAGCTGCTCGGCGCTGGGAAGCGCAAAGGGAAGGAAGGCACGTAGTGCCTGCCGAGTCGTAGTAGCCTCTTAGACCTAGAATGAACTGGCCTGTCAGGCTGTGTCTGTTGCTCAGTCTTTGGTACGAGAGGCTAAACTTTGTCCCGCCTCAGCTTTCGGAGTTGTCCTAGGAATAGACCGGTGCTTGCGGGGCTTTCCAGGACGCTGGTTGCGGTCAGTGAGGACAGACGTGAGAGGCAATTTCTGTCTGTCTGTCTGTCTGTTGGTTATGTCCCAAGAGTTTTGCTTGAACTGTGTGCAATAAAGGAGGCCTTGGGCCTGTACTGAGCAGCGAGAGAGAGCAAAACTCTGCGTAAGCACTGGCCGTGGCAACGTTGCTTGGGAGTTGAGCGGCTGGGGGTCTTTCCAGAGGTGGGGGGTCTTCCCAGCGGAACTCGGTACGCAGGCAGAAACGTGACCTTCGAGGTCTTTGTTTGTCTTGCGCTGCAGCTGTGGTATTTGCCCCATAACTGTATGGAGTTGCTGAATTCTCGAGGGGATGATGATAGAGACGTCCCTGGTTCAGCCTTTTTTTGCCGCAGTCCTTGCAGAAGTTCTGGAAAAATGAGTAGTATCCTTCTCTTTAAGTTCACCTTTTAAAGAGTTCTTCCTGCAGACTCCTGTCTCCGTGGTTTAGGTACGTGATCTGTGTGAAACAGAGCCAGGCTTTCCTGTTAACGAGTGCCCTGATTGAAATTCCCTGTTGTTGGAGAACAAGAACCATCGGTGGTGCTTGGCAGTTTAAAACCTCTTGGCTTACGCAAAGGCTAACTTGCCAAAGCGAATGGGAAGTAGCCTAAAGTTCAGTAAATGCGCTGAATAGAAAAGGCCGTCTTCTTGACGGGAAAAGAGCTTTGCAGAACGTGAGCTTTGTTTCCCGTAGGGCTCCCTGCTTGCCCACCTGTTCAGCGATTACTGCAGGCTTTGACTGGTCCCCTCAGGCCCAATATCGCACACGTGCTGTGCTGCAGACGGTGCCTTAGCTTCCTTGCCGTCTCGTGCTGCGTTACTTGTACCTGCAGAAAACTTACTGCAGTGTCACAGAAACCCCGTGGGAAGCGTTCCCGACTCACGCCGGTAGGACCATCCCGTCGCGGCTGGTAAAATCCAGGAGCAGGACGATGCTTGGAAGAACGTCACCTATGGAGGAGAAGACAACAGTCTCCTTCCTGTTAGGCAACAGGTTTCCAAGACTGGTTTCCCCACCCCCCTGTGCGTTTTGAAGGAGGCAGTCCCTAAGCTGATGCAATCCAACTATCCAACTGCATCTAAGATGCTGGTTGTTACTTCCATAAGCTATAAAGGAACTTAATGTGTTCTGTGTTTTTGTTTTTTTTTTTTTTTAGGTCGAGGCTTGTGTGCGTGAGTTTGGCTTGTCGCGATGGCCGGTGTAGATGATCGCTCACGTGCCCCAAAGCTCCTTGTGCTGATGCTGGATCTGCCCCACGGTAAAGGACCGCATGCTGTGTGTTCAGCTTTTCTTCCTTACCGTGTCGTCCGTATGTATGTATGTATTTACTTCTCTGAAGGAAAGGGTGGATTTTTCGTGGGTCCCTCTGTGCGCGTCTCGAACCAGGCTGCAGTAAATACGCGTAAGCGAGTAGGCTGCTGCAGCGCGTCCTGGACAGTATCAGGGTGCTACTCTGCTAGCAGTGGAGAGCTGGGTGAAGGTGCCCAGGGTAAGGGCTTGTTCTGCCTCAAGTTGAACAGAAAGTTTCAGGAGTTGAGCATCCCAGGGGATGTTTGTAGGACTGCTGTTAGACGATAAAGGTTCGGATGGCTGTCGACGAAGGGGATTTTGTTGGTTCTTTTTCGATAGCTGTTCCTGCCAAAGATCGCGTCGGTCACAAAAGGTAGTAGTAACCTTGCGGTTTCTATGTTCTGTAGCGTTTGTACTAAAATACACTGGCAGATGAATAAATGAGCAGGTACAAATACACGTGACTCTGTAGCTGAGACTAAATAACGTGCAGTTTCTTCTGTGTTTTATCTTTCAAAGCACGTTGTTGCTGAGCGCCTGAGCTTTTTGCTCGCGTTACCGAGGAAAGGAATGGCAGTGCTTCTTCCCCCCTCATCTCTCTTTTTTTTTTTTTTTTTTTTTTTTCCCCTCTCCTCTTCTTCCTCGATGACAGGGTACTCGAAATGTTTTCCTCGGATGTCCACGTGAAAAACGAAATAAATAAATAAATGCTGATGGTGAAGACACTGACAGAATTGGGTGACGTTTTCAAGGTAGAGGAGGGGCGAAGAATGTGGAAATTCCTGGTACATTAGTGGTGCTCTGTTAACAAAACTGACGTATACGCCACTTGCTGTTCCTAGGTTTTTGGTTTGGTTTTCCTTTCAGTAGTCTCCCCGAAGGCTTTTGCGGACACACGGTGTATCTTTTCTGTTCTTCCAGTATTCGTTTGTCAGGAAAGACGACCGTGCAATCCGAGGGCTGTGGACAACCATCTACCAGGTGGTTGTTGCAGCCTCCATCGGTCATGTTATTTGTGCTTTTAGCTCGCCCTCTCCTATATCTTGAGTTGAATTTCTTTTTTTTTTTTTTTTTTTGGCAACGCTATGTTTGCAGTGATAGCATTGCTGCCGAGGTATTTTTGACTAAAAATGATCTTAACTGTAGTAGTGAATTCACAGAGTGTGGCTTTGTGTAACGACTCCCGTGATCACAACTTTTTTTTTTTTTTTTTTCCTTTGTCACAGATAGGAGGAAAGCTCTTTCCGGAGAGATGGAAAGAAAGTTGTTTCAGAATACGTTCAGAATGTCTGAAGTTGTTTTGGAATTTTTTTTTGTTTTGTTTTGTTTTTTTTTTAGCAGTTAACGGTAGTACAGCCCACAGAGCAATTTCTTTGTGCGTGAGAACTCGCGGGTTAACTGAAAGTTACTTGTTTTATTATAAAACTAGGATTTGAAGCCACGGGCATTCAGAAATGCATATGATATGTCTTGTCACAGTCTTCTAGATCAGCTAAGCGGAATGAGAACCAATCTTCTGAAAACACGCAGGGATATCGTGGGGCAGGATGAAGGTAAATGGACACAATTATTTATTAATATTCTGGTACAGCTATTTAATTCACCTAAGTAGTGTTTCTGTCCTCGGTGTGGGAGAGGAAGTAGACTTTGCATCGTTTCTTGGGTCAGTCGTCCTTCCCTAGATTCCGAAGGAAAAGAATGAAATTTCTGCCTTCTGTCACAAAACACGTTGTGCGTGCTTGGAATTTGAAAATTAAGTTTCATGGGTGAGCTTTCCTGTGCAACAGGATGCAGTAGATGTTCTTATAGTGATGGTGAAAGGAAAGAGGGGCTTTATTTGCCTTTTGCTTTTCCTTTGTTTTGTAGAGGGAGGAAATAGTGATTTCTAGATCTTAAATGCTAACACTGGAAATGGAAGCGTGCGAGGCTTGTATTTCCTTAGTCTTAAGGTAGACTAAATTTAGATACCTTGTTCTGCTGCAGACTGCCTTCACGGCGTTCCTGTTGCTCAAAGGGGAAATCGTCAGGAGTAGTTGAAAATGATGCCTTCACCCCTTCGGGAGATTGATCCAGATCAACCAAAAAGGCTTCTTCATACACTTGGCAGTCTGTTCAAACAGGATGAGAAGGTAGGAGAAGTCTTGCTATCTGCTGTATCACTATTTGAAAAGTAACTGAATTGTAACACGGAGGCAAATACTCTGGTAGTGAATTGACGAAGCAATTGTTTTTTACTTATATTAAAAAAAAAAAAAAAAAGTCTTTTCAGGGTACGATGATAGATGAAGCAGATAAATTTGTTGCTGGGCCTCAGAATAAGATCAAGCGTCCTGGAGAGCCCAATACTCCAGCATCACTAAAGAGAGAAGGCGTAGCACGTCGCCGCTATTGCGACGGCCACAGTCACTGTTGTGACAAACCATGTTGGTGGGAAAGGGCCACCCTGTGCTGCTGGATCTCCGTCACCATATCTGAACCTCAAAGGCATGCCAACAAATAAAAGTATGTTGGAGTTGTTGTAGTACAGGAACTTGTGTGGTCATAAATGGACATAGTGTGCAGGAAAAAAAAAAAAAAGGTCTCCGTGCTTTCTGTGTTAATTCAAAAGGACACGTAAGTTTTTAGAGTTAATTGGGACTGAATTTCTTTGGTCGGCTTAGACAAACAGGCTGTTGCTATAGGTAACGAAGTCCTGAATGAGCAATAATTTGGAACTGTTTCTAAAAAGTGCTGAAACCTTTCACCACGATGGTTTGGCGGTAGCAAGGATTTCATTTCAGCTTTTAATTCTCATTTGTGTATTCTATAGTGGGGAAGGGAGAAGTGGGGAAGGAAAGTGTGTAAAAAAAAAAAAAAAAAAAAAAAAAATTTAAATTTCTCACAAATAGTAATTTACCCACCTGTTGCAGCAGAGTCGAAAGAAAAATTTGCTGGAACTGGGGGAAGGAGGGGAAACTTTTAGTTTACTTTAGTCACTGAAATGGGAATACAGCAAATAACTTCACGACAGTCATATGAGACGGTAGCAGCCCAAAAGGAGGTATTCCTGTGGTTGCGTCAAAGGGTGAATAAAACTACTGAAGTGATCTGACAGTGCTGAGTAACTCTCTCCACAGTACTTTCAACAAGAAGGGATGCAGAATAATGTCCTTCTGTGTTTTTTGATCCTGCAGTTATATGCACTACTAAGCTCCTTCTTAATTTTCAGACACTGGTATCAGTACTGTCCAAGATGGTAATGGAGAGAAGAAAGCAGAAAACTGTCAGTTGCTGGAAGAGCAAATTGATGGCTTGTCTGTGCAAATGGCTTCTTCGGTTCCAGCTGTTAAGGGAGAGGATGAAATGTCACCTGGTGACTTAGACTCTCTACATGATGAGTTCAATTGCTTAAATGATGCAAAGATGGCTTGGATCGTAAACCTGGTACCAATGCACTTGTTCGAGGGCCTCTAAATTACAGCGTGGCTGGAGATGACCAAAAACGAGTGATGGAGTCTACTTCTGAATCTGTGCCAAATTGATTTAAAATAACACCTACAATGTTGGAGGGAAGCGATGCTGGTATTAAAATCAGAGTGGTGAAAGAGGTTCGCAAACGTGGAAGAAGTAAGTTCTTTATTAGTGTATTAAAAATAGGCTAGGGGTACAGCAGACTTTTTCTTGAAATGAGGATCTATTTTGAAAATAAAACCTCAGATTTGGAATGATTTTTGATTACTCGTGTACAAGTAGTGGAAGAACAAGAAAGTAAGTACATGTATTCAGAGTCCAACTTTATATCCTCACCGTCCTTACTGCAGCACTCTTAAGCAGGCTTAGTCACAGCACCATAGTTGGTTCAGAGAAGAAAACACAGAAACCAATGAAAAAATACTGTTGTTTCACATCTAAGGTGTCCGGTTCATTCTTTTGCGCTAATTTTTTTTTTTTTGTTAAACTTCATACGAGACAATCGTGCTCATGCTCCACATAGATCGGTCACCTTGTAAAGAGTAGTTATCTTAAACCTCTGCTTTCAAAAATGACAGCTCTAGGTTGAAACATGGCTCGGTATCCCTTTGTTTCTATTAACTGCTGATCATGGCAGCGTGTTCGTGGAGATACAAGGCTTCTCTGCTGATTAAACCTAGTCTGCATTTTCCAAGGGCAGGTGTTTCTAGATACTGCTCTTTTAAGAGAACAAAATTCAGCGTTACATTTGAATATCAGCTAATCGATATCACTTCAAATTATTGGTATGCTGGCTTTTTTTTCTTACGTGCATTACTGTATGCAGAAATGGGAAACTCTAGGCTTTGTTGTTTTTCCTTTGGCTGTTGAGATTTACTGAAAATGCATTTACAAGATCTGTTTCTAATATCTGTTTGGATCTCTTCTTTAAGATCGTGAAAAAAATCTTCTCTCTTCTTGAGGAGGTACGTACAAGGACGGATGGAAACTCAGAAGTATTTCATTGAATTTGCTATAAGGGAAGGAGCAAGGTTTGTATAGATACGAATGATTCGGAGTTAAACGCTAACGTTGTTCATGATAGCAAATCTCAGTCTTTTCCAAAACAAGTGTTTTGTTTTGACATACTTAAATTATTACAGTTTCAGCGCTCAAACTGCCGTTGTATTTTCTGAAGTAAATGGTCGTTACCTAGAGCTGAAGTGTGAAATAGAAAGATACGGGTGGTTATGGAAGAAAGACCCAGAATTTGCGTGGGTTGGGGAAAGATGGCTGTATCAAATTAAATTTGCCATTCTGATGTCAGAAATGAGGGAAGCTCTTCCATGCTGGAAACAGAGAGCCTCTGCTAATACTGTTTGTCGTGGCCAAATAATACTGAGTTATTTAACTGCTGTTTTTGGAAGAAGAAATGAAATTACTTCCCTAGGTTTAAAAATCGTGTCTTAATACAGCACTTAGAGAGAACGCTAGAGGAGCTAGAGTTCAACAGCCTACCCAACAGAGTTAATCAGGTGAACGGTAGATAATAGTGTACCAGCCAGAGGAATACGGACCGGGAATGAGTTTGCTGTGCCGCAGAAGAGTGGAAGAGGACGTAGCTGTTGCCCTCGCCATCCTGGCGGTCGAGTGATCTTACTGTCAGAGTCCGAGAAGAAGCAGCAGAGCTTTAACTTTACGAACCTCTATCGGCAGAAGCTGGGCTGTAACCTTAAGGACGTGCTATGAAAGGTGTGGCTTTTTTCCTGTGGAGGGTGCTCTTTGCTCAACAGGCTGAAAAAAATAACCATTGCTGCCCCTCCTGCAGGTGGTGAGAATTTACTCACTTGAATACTGTCATTAGCCGTTTTACGTGCAATAGGCAGTGGATCGCACTAAAATGGGGCACTGTCAAATGCACACAGTGTCTGCATTGTGGAGAGATCCCATCTGTTGTGTGTTCCCCCCCCCCCCCCCCCCCCAATAAAAAAACAACCAAACAAACAAAACTCCCAGAAACACCTGCACTGGTAATATTGCATGTTGCCAGCACAGAGACGAGGGCCTTGTTCCCGAGAACTGCTAGCCATGCCTTTAAACTTGAGATTCAGCGTAGATCGAGAGTAAAGAAACTGCTGTTGTGTTAATGAAAGCTAAAGACAGCCCTGTGACTGTTACCACTTGGTGGTTACTAAACAATCTACCTCAGACTCTCTTCTGTTTTTATCTGCAGACATTATGAAAGCGCACCTGAGGCTTCCCAGGTCCCTGACTTCAGTTCTCTTTCATCCCGTGAGGAGGACGGAGATTCTACAGGTGGCCTTGCCTTGGCACACGCTGTGCTTCGGAAGCACTAAAAAGAAATGCTTTTAAAAGTGTGCATTTATTTTAATGTTCATACAAAAGAGATTGGTTTTGAACAGTGTTGTTACCGGATCACTAATTTGATATTTTAACTGTATACATTTTTTTGAACATAGGTGTGTGGGTGTGTGTGTGTGTATATGTATATATATATATATATATAAAAAAAATAAACCGTTTTATTAATTCTCGTTAAGTGCTGATCTGAGGAGTCTGTAATGGGCAGCGCTGAATTCCTCAAATTGTCTGTCACCAACAGACCGCTAATATTTTTTGTGAAACCAGTCTGCATATCCTGAAACCCCACTTCTGGTAATAGCTGCGGAATGTGTTTGTTACTTACCTCCCGGTAGCACGTACCCTGGAGCACCTGCCTCATCAGTCAGCTCAGCCTGTACAGGGTGTACATTTTTGCTCCAAGGCTAAAGTGTTAAAGACACCAAGTTCCAGCTTACCAAATCCTTGGTTACCCGAGTTAATATCCTCCCTTCCGTTCCTCTTACTCTTTTGTTCAAAGGTAATGTTGTGAATCACAGAAAATGCAACGAAGACTGGAGCACCTGCACGTAATTAATATTTTCCTTTTAAACGGTAATATGCCAGTAGTAAGTGGCTCTTCAGATAATTTTATTTTCGGTTGTTCTCATTTAAAAACAGTCTCCTGCTCCTTTAACAGCTTTCTTTTAAAAGACAGGTTGAAGTTGTGCTGGCGTTAAGAAGCTCTTCACAAGGTACTGGGGCTGTCCTGAGGATTCCACTTGACCAGCCAGCAGAAGAGGCAGGGAAACATACTTACGTTGATGGCCTGAACTTCTCTTCCTATTACTCTTTTTAGTACTAGCCAGCGTGTGTGAGACATCTTTTCCTTCTCCTGTGGAGCAGTGGGCTGGTCTTTCTGGAAGAGGTTGTTTGACCATTGGAATTACACCAGTGACATTCAAGAAGGAAATGAAATCCAAAAGCAGCAGCGTATCTTTATTACTACGTTAAGTGAGAAAGTGACACGTGGAACGAACTCGTTATAAACAATTCTGAACTCTTTTCTTAGCGGGAACGTACTTACCTGTACCGTTGAACGTACTTGAAAAAAAAAAAACAAACAAACCACAGGAGTACCTTGGAATACATAGGGCGATTCATCCCTTCAGGATCATTACACGGCAGCTGTATGTCACCACAATACACCTCTTTTGCTTAATGGTGGACTTCTAAGAGGGAATTTACTTGGGTCAGGTATACTGTGTGTATGTGGTTTTATGCACGTAGAACTGCCTGTACTACACTATCTTTTAAATAGGTGGTGGTAAGAGGAGACAGCTTTCTTCTAGTAGATTCTTCCTTAAGTTTCTTTAGTGATTCCGGGGGCGCTCACTTGACCGTGATGTGCCTGACCTGGTTAGCATCTAAACCTCCTCCTCTGATGTGGTACAGCTGTCTGCTAAATTAGTTACAGAAAGATGGTGACTTTAACTCAGACAGTTCTCTCTTACCTCGCTATTGTTTTATCTGGATAATTCTAATTTGGATTAGAGCAGCGGAGGGAAAAGATGCCTTACACTGAAACGGACGCGAGTCTGTGAGAAGAAAGCCAGGCGTCCTTGGAGACTGTGCCAATGAAAAGGCGAAGAAAAATGAGTGGAATAAATCTGAGTGCACGTAGTCCTGCATCCCGAAGGGAGCACAGAAGGAAGGTTGCTTGCTTAGAAGAGCAGTGGATGCTTCGTGCCCGCCTTAAAGAGAATATTAACAGAGAGAATTCTTTGTAAGACAAGCTGCCCCGCGGGGTGTGGGTAGCAAATACGTTGGAAAAAATACAGCCACAAGCTCCGAATGGCACAGTAGGCGAGCTGTGATCGGCCCGACAAGGCCTCCCGCGGGCGCCCTCTGCCGCCACCTGCTGGTGGGAAAGGGGTACTGCAGGCAGCCGGGGGACGTGCATGCGCGTTGGCACCCGCGGGCGCCCTCTGCCGCCACCTGCTGGTGGGAAACGGGTACTGCAGGCGTCCGGGGGGGGCGCGCATGCGCGGTGGGCTCCGGTGGAGCCCTCTGCCGCCACCTGCTGGTGGGAAAAGGGTACTGCAGGCGGCCGAGGGGCGCGCATGCGCGGTGGCACCGGCGGGCGCCCTCTGCCGCTGCCTGCTGGCCTTATTCGGGTACTGCAGGCGGCCGGGGGCCGCGCATGCGTGGTGACGCCCGCGTGCGCTCTCTGCCGCCACCTGCTGATGGGAAAGGGGTACTGCAGGCGGCCGGGGGGCGCGCATGCGCGGTGACGCCCACGGGCGCCCTCTGCCGCCACCTGCTGGTTTTAGTCGGGTACTGCAGGCGGCCGACGGGCGCGCATGCGCGGTGACGCCCGCGGGCGCCCTCTGCCGCCACCTGCTGGTTTTAGTCGGGTACTGCAGGCGGCCGAGGGGCGCGCATGCGCGGTGGGGCCCGGGGGCGCCCTCTGCCGCCTCCTGCTGGTGGAAAACGAGTACTGCAGGCGGCCGAGGGAAGCGCATGCGCAGTGGGGCCCGGGGGCGCCCTCTGCCGCCTCTTGCTGGTGGAAAACGAGTACTGCAGGCGGCCGTTGGGCCGTGCATGCGCGTTGCTTATTACGTCGTTGTTTTTTTTGATGTGTAATTTCCTACGCTCCTAGATTTTTCTTCATATGTAAATCACACAGAATCACAGATCTTCTAGGTTGGAAGAGACCTCAAGATCATTGAGTCCAACCTCTGACCTAACACTAACGTTTGAGCTAATTCCCGTGGAAAATATTTCATTTACTTTCTTGGTTGTATTGTCCTTTCTGTGTTCAAAGCTGAGGCATAAATACGGTAAATTTTGCTTCTAGAAACACCCCAGTTCTCTTGTCTGCACTCTGCATGCTGTAAACTAGGGATAGGCACAAAAAAAACAAATAAATAAATAAATAAAAGAACACAGCTGCTGCTGCTCCTGCTCTCTTTCTTGTGGTTTGCCCCCTCCTCTTTCCCAGGTGATTGGGTTTGGGTGCTGGGCGGGGCCAAATGGTATAGGAGCCCCAGGCACGGCATCAGAGAGCTCCTTCTGCCCGGGCTGCTCTTTGGGGTCAGTGCTTTGTTGATGCTTCTGTTAGCTACATGCAGGGTTCTTTTGGTGGGTCAGGGTCTGGTACGATCTTTTAGAGGAAACCGATCTAGTAGTATGTGCATTTGTTGCTTGAAGCTCTTTGGAGGTGATTAATTGTTATAGCACATTTATGGATAGGATGTCAATGTTATTTTGTGCGTTTGCTTTGTTGTTCTAGGTCCCTCGTGATTTTTGCAGGGTTACAGGGCAGATGCCACCAGATCTACCCCTTTTGTTGTTTTTGTTTTGTTTGATTTTTTTTTTTTCTTGATTTTTCTTTTTCTTTTTTGGAAGGGGGTTTGGTTGGGATTTGAGCGTCCTATTTTTTTGGGTTTGGGACTTGAGCATCTCAATTTTGCGGGTTTGGGATTTGAGCGTCTTAATTTATTGGGTTAGGGGTTTTAGGCATAGGACTTCAGGGGTTTAGTGTGGTAAATAGTTTGGGTTAGGTCCGTAGGGGTTTCGAGGATGTTTAGGGATAGGGCTTGAGGCTTTTTTGTGTAAGGGCGGGAAGGGCTAGGGTTACAGTGAGTGCTGTTAAATGTAGTTCTCGAAAACCCGGCCTCTGATTGGCCGTGCTGGCTGTCCAGGGAATTCTGGTAGGTGTAGTTTTCCGGCACCAGGCTTCCGGTAGGCCGTGTTGACTGCCCGGAGCATGCCGGGAGATGTAGTTCTGGGACTCCGAACTTCCGGGAGGCCGTGTTGGGTGCCCGGAGCATGCCTGGAAATGTAGTTCTGGGACTCCGGACCTCCGGGAGGCCATGTTGAGCGCCCAGAGCATGCCTGGAAATGAAGTTCTCGGGAACCAGGGTTGGGCTTAGGGAGTAGGGCTGGGGCTAGGGTTAGAGTTTAGGGTGAGGGTTGGGGTTAGGGTTAGGGCTAGTGAATGCTGGTTCTCTGTGTTTGCAGATGACGGTGAGCGTGTTTAAACTAATTCCAGTTGAAGAAGTTTCAGTTACTTGCTTGGTGCCGTTATCAGTTCAACATTAAAAGCTGCAGCAAAAGCAAAAGGGGATTTTTGCTTCCAGAAACACCACAGGTCTCTTGTCTGCTCTCTGAATGTTTTTGAGATAAAACAGATTTTAAAAAACAAAGGAAAGGAGAGGAAAACAAAACAAAACACAGCTGCTCCTTTTGCTCTCTTCCAACCTTCATGTGCTTTGCCCCTCCCCTTTCCCAGGTGATTGGGTTTGGGTGCTGGGCGGGGCTAAATGCTATATGAGCCCCAGGCATGCCATCAGAGAGCTCCTTCTGCCTGGGCTGCTCTTTGGGGGCAGTGCTTTGTTTTTCCTTCTGTCCGTTGCAGGGTTGTTTAGGCAGGCTGGAGTCTATGGATTTCTGGATTTTAAGTGCTTGGAATTCACTTAGTAGAGGGATGTTTAGTAGGGGCTGCTGGCTCAGTTTGGGGGGCGGTTGTCACTGCAGTTATTTTCCTACAGCCAATAGAGTAAAATTCCAGTTTGCCTTTTAGAGGTGCTATAAGTGGGTAAAGAGAACAGATGGAAGCGTGTGCCACGTGGGGTAGGCAAGCGGCTGAGGTACAGGAGGGGATGAGAGCATGTGATTTTTTTTCTGGGGATGAAATGGACTCAATTTTGTTGGTGTATAATCTGTTCTGCTCCTAGATTTTTCTTTCAACGTGAAGAAAAGTTTGAGCTAATTCCAGGTAAGAAAGTTCCAGTTACTTGCTGGGTCGTATTGTCCTTTTAATATTCAAAGCTACAGCAAAAGCGTGGGGATTGTTGCTTCTAGAAACACCCCAGTTTTCTTGTCTGCACTCTGCATGCCGTTGAGCTAAAGCAGACTAAAAAATAAATAAATACAGGAAACACACACACAAAAAACAACAATAACAAAAACAACAACAACAACAAAAAAAAACACCATTGGGTGATGTGTTGTGAACGCAACGATCATTTAATCCCTTTGTTTTCCCAGGTGGTGTGGATGATACTGGTTGCACTGTTGGAGCTTGGATTTGGAGAGGAACAGGTGAGCATAGTTGTATGTTGCATCAGCAGTAGTCAGCGTTGTGGAGAAGGTGGGCATCATGACCGGCATGCTAGTGAATGCTGGTACTCTGTTTTTGCAGCTGATGATGAGCCTGGCAATTGACTAAGATGACGACCAGTGCCTGTGCATTTCTTGAGGCGGAGGGAATTTACCATGCAGCAACCTGAGAGCTAAGTTGGGGGGCACCTGGTATTTGCATATCTGGGGTGGCTAATGGGAGCTGGGAGCCAGAGCAGCGTGGAGCCAGCTGGCTGAAAATACTTGGTGCCGCTGCGAGGGTGGTTCAGGCTGGGTCACGTTCAGGCTGCTTGTGGCCGGGTCACCAGGCTAATAGAAGCAGCGGGATTATTTTGTAGCGTGAGTGCGTGCGCCAGGCAGGACAGTTTCCTTCTGTTCGTCTGTCCTGTAGTGTTGCTTCTGCAATGTCTGTTCTGTGTTTCTCGGGTCTTGATATCCTCCTAGCTTTTTACACTGGACTGACCAGACAGGCGACTTGGTAGCGGTGCTGAAGGGCCTCAGTGCTTGTTTTGTCATCGTGGCTCTGATCCGAGCACTTCTTGTCTTGCAGTCGCTGCTTGAAGTGCAGCTCTGTTTCAGGTCTCGTGCATCATATTCGGTTTGAGATCGCATCTGTTTCCATCCTCGCTCTTGCGGAAGTCATCTGGGCCGCATCAGGAGCTCTTGCTTGGGAATTGATTTCCTAAGCGTCGTCTTATGTGATTAAGGAGGTATTGGGGAGGCAAGGACAGTCCCCAGACAAGGACTGTATATCTCGAAACAAGCCACCGGAACTCACGATAAGGAAGCGGCAGACGGACAGAGAAACAAATGTAAGGACTATAAATCTCAAAACTGGACGTTGGAATTCATTATAAAGAGACAACAAAGGGAAGAATTAGCAACAGCCAGCTCTTGCGATTAAGAAACATGCCAACTCAGCGGATTCCTGACCAAAGGTGAAAAGTACAATGTGAGGAAGACTCGGGGTCTTCCTCCCAAAGACCCCTGCCCACGTCCCAAAGGCCCCTGCCCACAGTTCTTGGGAGGCTCTGCTCAGGCGCAAGGTGCCAAAAGGCTAATGAGCATGAGAAGCGAGGGAAGGCGGGGGTAGGCAATGAATATGTATAGGCGCCGGTAGAATATTGATAGATTGATTGTATAAATTCAAGACTGCTTTCTGCTTTGGGTATGCACGATAGGTGGAGAGATCCCCCCGTGCATCCAGCGCTGCAATAAAGAATATACCGCTTAAAGGAATTTCGGCTTCAATCTTTGAATCATATGGGGTTTTCAGTCCCCATCCTTCTGGTCTCTTGTCTTGAAGGAAGGCTTTTTAGGCCTCCATCACCCCAGTTCTGGCAGTGTCTTCCAGTCGCGTGTCGTGACATTTGAGTCTCTCCTTGGGTCTGGTGCAGAGCACCTGTTGTGACTTGCTGTTGCCATAGGGCTTCCCTCCGGGGGTCACTTTTTCTTGCGCCTTGTGTTGTGTGTTTTGTTTGTAGTGTTTGCGGCGTGGCTGTGTGTGTATGTGTTTGGTCTGGAGCTGTCCTGCCTGGCAGTTAGTGATGACAGCTAACGTGGCAGTGCATGGGTGTGCTAATACATTGTCCGGACTGTGTTGGCGAAGACATCCGGTCTGCCTCTGCGCACGTACTGAAGGGCAGCAGGCACAGTCATCTCTGTGGTGTTTGTCAGATGTGTGTGTGGGGGGGAAGAGTTGAGCTGCTTGCGAGCAGCTGCTCGCATAGTGCTTGAACGGTGTGCTTGAGGAGGAGGTCTGTGGAATCTTGAAAGCTTACAGATAAGGGGTTTTTGAAACTTTTATTTTTATTTCTCTCCTGTCCCCAGTAGAGTGTAAACCTTTGGAGGAACCTGTCACAGGAAAGAGCTCCTTCCGGAACTGTTCAGCGCTCCGTAGGCAGCTCGGTGACTGGCTTGGTCTACTTCTGAGGTGTGCTGAGGTATGGGGGCTGCTGTTTTGAAATGATAATATTGTAAGCGGGGTCCCTTTGTGTTGTTGAGGGATGGGTGCTAATGCTGGCAGCTGAACGATTATCTTGTGACCGTTTTCATTTGTTAAAGCTGAAACACAGTGTACAACGCGGGACTTGACCGGAGCTGCTTTTGGCAAGGTGAGCGATGAACAGATGTAGCAGGTACTTTAGGGGTGCAGTTGTCACTGCAGTTACTTAACTGCACAAAGTACAGTAAAAATCCTGTTTATATTTCAGGGGTGTTGTAGCTGGCCTAAGAGAGCAGATGGAAGCATCTGCCTCGAGGGCAGGTGAGGGAGCAGAGGTTAGGGAGCAGATGAGAGTAACTGTCCCAGCTGTGCTGTGGCTTTGGATGCTGCTTCAGCCTATGCTTTTCTTTTTGTTTCACAGGTGTGTCGCACAGGCTCAGAGGGGCCAAGCTGCACTCTGAAGAGCAGCACGGGAAGGGCGGGCTGTTTGTGAGCTGGATTGGAGCAGAACTGCCAAGTAGCACGAGGTGACTGCGAAGGGTCTTGCTTTGCAGGTGCCATGGCAGGCTCTCCACAGAAGCGGTTGAGGATTTGAGAAGAGGTTGCAGATCATCGAGGAGCGACACGTGCAGGGACGGCTTGAAAACGGTATGGCTGCTTTCTCTTCTGTTTATCAGGTGTCCCAGGCGACGTGGGCTGTGATGTTAGCCTTTAGGATCGGAACAAAGCAGGTGCTGATGGCGGTCTTCTTCGGTAGGCAAAGAGGTGCCCGAAGCCCCCTCCTGTGCAGCCTGAGCACGCCTCGCTGAGGATGAAGCTTGCTTTCCAGCAGTTCTGGAAACTGTGTTGAGGCTGAAATGCTGCGTCTGTGTTTGGGTTGGGGTTGCACCTTGGTGAGTGTAGGGATGGGTTTTAAGTGGGTGCAGCGGAGGGCCCGGCCCCAGGGTCCTGTAGTGTGTTTTGACCCATCAGCATAGCCTTTTGGTTCTCAGATAGCCTGCTGAAGTAAGTGATTTTTGCTGCGAGTGGAACGGAATTGATTTTGTTGGCGTATAATCTGTTCTGCTCCTAGATTTTTCTTTCTGCGTAAATAAAAGTTTGAGCTAATTCGAGCTGAAAAAGCTTCAGTTACTTGCTTGGTTGTGTTGTCCTTTCAATATTCAAAGCTGCAGCGAAAGCATGGGGATTGTTGCTTCTAGAAACTCCCCAGTTCTCCTGTCTGCCCTCTGCATGCTGTTGAGCTAAGCCTTATAAATAAGTAAATAAACCACAGCTGCCGCTCCTCCTCTTTCTACTTTCATGTGCTTTGCCCCTCCCCTTTCCCAGGTGATTGGGTTTGGGTGCTGGGTGGGACCAAAAGGTATATGAGCCCCAAGTATGCCGTCAGAGAGCTCCTTCTGCCTGGGCTGCTCTTTGGGGGTAAGTGCTTTGTTTTTCCTTCAGTCAGTTGCCGGGTTCTCTAGGCAGGCTGGAGTCTATGGATTTCTGGAATTCTAAGGGCTTGGAATTCACTTCATAGAGGGATATTTAGCAGAGGTTGCTGGCTCACTTTTTTTGGGGGATGGTGGGATGATACGCTCCTGTGTTTGATCTGTATTTTAATCTCTAGATGAATCAACCCACTTGTGTAACTCTCCAGAGGACTAAAACCAGCTTGATGACATGCTACAAGAGGCTTGACCGCGTTGGTGCAGTATTACCAAGAGACCGAGCAGGGTCACCTTTTTCATCTGCAAAGGGTATGTCTGTCATCACCCCTGCCGGGGCTGCTATGCATTCGTGGCCTTGTGGCATTTGTGGTCTTCAGTTTGTTTGTTTGTTTGTTTGTTTATTTGTCTGGCTCTGGTCTCTGTGTTTGAGTCCTCTGCATGTGCCGCACTGTTTGCGTATCCATTGTGGATGTGACCTTGTCTCTTTGTTTCTTGTAGCTCAGGGCGTAGGCACGGAAGCTTGAACGAAGCATGAGGGTGAGTGGACAGCAGTGGGGGCCCCGAGTTGCTCGGTGGACTGTGTGAGTCTGCTTCAGCTGTCGGGCCGGCTTTGCAAGTGCCTTGCGACAGCAGAGTACGTCTCCTGCCACGTTTCTGACACGTGCCAGACGTCAGCGGTTCCAGGGTTCCAGTTCCTGAAATGCTGGAGATGCTCGGAGCACGAGAGGAGCTGGGGCGGCTTCGGGGGGCTGGGGGAGAGGGGACAGGGGAGAGGGGGGCGGCTGCGGCGGCGGGGGGGGGCAGAGAGGGCGGCAGGAGGAGGTGCCGTTGCGTGCGCGTGGCCGACGCCCCTCTGGATTGGCTGGACTGCTCCGTCCCGAGGCATGCTGGGAGCTGTAGTTCTGCGCTGCCGGGCGGCCACGTGGGCTCCGGGCTGCGCGGCCGGGCCGGGGCCGGGGCCGGGCCGTGCGCGCCGGGAGGCGCAGGTTGCCGCTGGCGGCGAGCGCGGTTGCCGGCGGTGAGGCGAGCGAGAGCCTCCGGGGGTGCCTCCTCGGAGCGTCGGGCCGGGAGGGGCGGGGGGTGTTGAGGCCGGGCGCGGGTCCTCGCTGCGCTTGATCGTTGGGCTGCGCCGCGCCGCGCCTCGGAGGCTTTCCTCTCCCTGCGTCCTGACAGCCGGCTCTCTCCTTGTGCTGCGGTTCACCGGGGCAGAAGCAGCTCCCCGCCGCTAGGACCCCTGCGGGGTTTGTTGCCGAGCGAAGGTGGCGCACCGGGTAAAGCGAGGAAAGCCGCAGCTGGCGTGCTGCGGTCGCAGGGTTCTCAGGAGAGAGAGCAGCCCGTCCGTCCCGACTGCCCAGGTAAGTCGCAGCGACCTCGGGGTGGAATCAAGGCGTGCTCGTAAGCTTCCTGCAGCCCCGGCTCCAAGGCTTCATTGAATTTGCGGAAGCGCGAGCTGCTCGGCGCTGGGAAGCGCAAAGGGAAGGAAGGCACGTAGTGCCTGCCGAGTCGTAGTAGCCTCTTAGACCTAGAATGAACTGGCCTGTCAGGCTGTGTCTGTTGCTCAGTCTTTGGTACGAGAGGCTAAACTTTGTCCCGCCTCAGCTTTCGGAGTTGTCCTAGGAATAGACCGGTGCTTGCGGGGCTTTCCAGGACGCTGGTTGCGGTCAGTGAGGACAGACGTGAGAGGCAATTTCTGTCTGTCTGTCTGTCTGTTGGTTATGTCCCAAGAGTTTTGCTTGAACTGTGTGCAATAAAGGAGGCCTTGGGCCTGTACTGAGCAGCGAGAGAGAGCAAAACTCTGCGTAAGCACTGGCCGTGGCAACGTTGCTTGGGAGTTGAGCGGCTGGGGGTCTTTCCAGAGGTGGGGGGTCTTCCCAGCGGAACTCGGTACGCAGGCAGAAACGTGACCTTCGAGGTCTTTGTTTGTCTTGCGCTGCAGCTGTGGTATTTGCCCCATAACTGTATGGAGTTGCTGAATTCTCGAGGGGATGATGATAGAGACGTCCCTGGTTCAGCCTTTTTTTGCCGCAGTCCTTGCAGAAGTTCTGGAAAAATGAGTAGTATCCTTCTCTTTAAGTTCACCTTTTAAAGAGTTCTTCCTGCAGACTCCTGTCT
This sequence comes from Aythya marila, assembly GCF_965140915.1. NCBI lineage: Eukaryota > Metazoa > Chordata > Aves > Anseriformes > Anatidae > Aythya > Aythya marila. The sequence goes on along the minus strand of NW_028136617.1, from coordinate 149,949 downwards.
CCGTGGTTTAGGTACGTGATCTGTGTGAAACAGAGCCAGGCTTTCCTGTTAACGAGTGCCCTGATTGAAATTCCCTGTTGTTGGAGAACAAGAACCATCGGTGGTGCTTGGCAGTTTAAAACCTCTTGGCTTACGCAAAGGCTAACTTGCCAAAGCGAATGGGAAGTAGCCTAAAGTTCAGTAAATGCGCTGAATAGAAAAGGCCGTCTTCTTGACGGGAAAAGAGCTTTGCAGAACGTGAGCTTTGTTTCCCGTAGGGCTCCCTGCTTGCCCACCTGTTCAGCGATTACTGCAGGCTTTGACTGGTCCCCTCAGGCCCAATATCGCACACGTGCTGTGCTGCAGACGGTGCCTTAGCTTCCTTGCCGTCTCGTGCTGCGTTACTTGTACCTGCAGAAAACTTACTGCAGTGTCACAGAAACCCCGTGGGAAGCGTTCCCGACTCACGCCGGTAGGACCATCCCGTCGCGGCTGGTAAAATCCAGGAGCAGGACGATGCTTGGAAGAACGTCACCTATGGAGGAGAAGACAACAGTCTCCTTCCTGTTAGGCAACAGGTTTCCAAGACTGGTTTCCCCACCCCCCTGTGCGTTTTGAAGGAGGCAGTCCCTAAGCTGATGCAATCCAACTATCCAACTGCATCTAAGATGCTGGTTGTTACTTCCATAAGCTATAAAGGAACTTAATGTGTTCTGTGTTTTTGTTTTTTTTTTTTTTTAGGTCGAGGCTTGTGTGCGTGAGTTTGGCTTGTCGCGATGGCCGGTGTAGATGATCGCTCACGTGCCCCAAAGCTCCTTGTGCTGATGCTGGATCTGCCCCACGGTAAAGGACCGCATGCTGTGTGTTCAGCTTTTCTTCCTTACCGTGTCGTCCGTATGTATGTATGTATTTACTTCTCTGAAGGAAAGGGTGGATTTTTCGTGGGTCCCTCTGTGCGCGTCTCGAACCAGGCTGCAGTAAATACGCGTAAGCGAGTAGGCTGCTGCAGCGCGTCCTGGACAGTATCAGGGTGCTACTCTGCTAGCAGTGGAGAGCTGGGTGAAGGTGCCCAGGGTAAGGGCTTGTTCTGCCTCAAGTTGAACAGAAAGTTTCAGGAGTTGAGCATCCCAGGGGATGTTTGTAGGACTGCTGTTAGACGATAAAGGTTCGGATGGCTGTCGACGAAGGGGATTTTGTTGGTTCTTTTTCGATAGCTGTTCCTGCCAAAGATCGCGTCGGTCACAAAAGGTAGTAGTAACCTTGCGGTTTCTATGTTCTGTAGCGTTTGTACTAAAATACACTGGCAGATGAATAAATGAGCAGGTACAAATACACGTGACTCTGTAGCTGAGACTAAATAACGTGCAGTTTCTTCTGTGTTTTATCTTTCAAAGCACGTTGTTGCTGAGCGCCTGAGCTTTTTGCTCGCGTTACCGAGGAAAGGAATGGCAGTGCTTCTTCCCCCCTCATCTCTCTTTTTTTTTTTTTTTTTTTTTTTTCCCCTCTCCTCTTCTTCCTCGATGACAGGGTACTCGAAATGTTTTCCTCGGATGTCCACGTGAAAAACGAAATAAATAAATAAATGCTGATGGTGAAGACACTGACAGAATTGGGTGACGTTTTCAAGGTAGAGGAGGGGCGAAGAATGTGGAAATTCCTGGTACATTAGTGGTGCTCTGTTAACAAAACTGACGTATACGCCACTTGCTGTTCCTAGGTTTTTGGTTTGGTTTTCCTTTCAGTAGTCTCCCCGAAGGCTTTTGCGGACACACGGTGTATCTTTTCTGTTCTTCCAGTATTCGTTTGTCAGGAAAGACGACCGTGCAATCCGAGGGCTGTGGACAACCATCTACCAGGTGGTTGTTGCAGCCTCCATCGGTCATGTTATTTGTGCTTTTAGCTCGCCCTCTCCTATATCTTGAGTTGAATTTCTTTTTTTTTTTTTTTTTTTGGCAACGCTATGTTTGCAGTGATAGCATTGCTGCCGAGGTATTTTTGACTAAAAATGATCTTAACTGTAGTAGTGAATTCACAGAGTGTGGCTTTGTGTAACGACTCCCGCGATCACAACTTTTTTTTTTTTTTTTTTCCTTTGTCACAGATAGGAGGAAAGCTCTTTCCGGAGAGATGGAAAGAAAGTTGTTTCAGAATACGTTCAGAATGTCTGAAGTTGTTTTGGAATTTTTTTTTGTTTTGTTTTGTTTTTTTTTTAGCAGTTAACGGTAGTACAGCCCACAGAGCAATTTCTTTGTGCGTGAGAACTCGCGGGTTAACTGAAAGTTACTTGTTTTATTATAAAACTAGGATTTGAAGCCACGGGCATTCAGAAATGCATATGATATGTCTTGTCACAGTCTTCTAGATCAGCTAAGCGGAATGAGAACCAATCTTCTGAAAACACGCAGGGATATCGTGGGGCAGGATGAAGGTAAATGGACACAATTATTTATTAATATTCTGGTACAGCTATTTAATTCACCTAAGTAGTGTTTCTGTCCTCGGTGTGGGAGAGGAAGTAGACTTTGCATCGTTTCTTGGGTCAGTCGTCCTTCCCTAGATTCCGAAGGAAAAGAATGAAATTTCTGCCTTCTGTCACAAAACACGTTGTGCGTGCTTGGAATTTGAAAATTAAGTTTCATGGGTGAGCTTTCCTGTGCAACAGGATGCAGTAGATGTTCTTATAGTGATGGTGAAAGGAAAGAGGGGCTTTATTTGCCTTTTGCTTTTCCTTTGTTTTGTAGAGGGAGGAAATAGTGATTTCTAGATCTTAAATGCTAACACTGGAAATGGAAGCGTGCGAGGCTTGTATTTCCTTAGTCTTAAGGTAGACTAAATTTAGATACCTTGTTCTGCTGCAGACTGCCTTCACGGCGTTCCTGTTGCTCAAAGGGGAAATCGTCAGGAGTAGTTGAAAATGATGCCTTCACCCCTTCGGGAGATTGATCCAGATCAACCAAAAAGGCTTCTTCATACACTTGGCAGTCTGTTCAAACAGGATGAGAAGGTAGGAGAAGTCTTGCTATCTGCTGTATCATTATTTGAAAAGTAACTGAATTGTAACACGGAGGCAAATACTCTGGTAGTGAATTGACGAAGCAATTGTTTTTTACTTATATTAAAAAAAAAAAAAAAAAGTCTTTTCAGGGTACGATGATAGATGAAGCAGATAAATTTGTTGCTGGGCCTCAGAATAAGATCAAGCGTCCTGGAGAGCCCAATACTCCAGCATCACTAAAGAGAGAAGGCGTAGCACGTCGCCGCTATTGCGACGGCCACAGTCACTGTTGTGACAAACCATGTTGGTGGGAAAGGGCCACCCTGTGCTGCTGGATCTCCGTCACCATATCTGAACCTCAAAGGCATGCCAACAAATAAAAGTATGTTGGAGTTGTTGTAGTACAGGAACTTGTGTGGTCATAAATGGACATAGTGTGCAGGAAAAAAAAAAAAGGTCTCCGTGCTTTCTGTGTTAATTCAAAAGGACACGTAAGTTTTTTAGAGTTAATTGGGACTGAATTTCTTTGGTCGGCTTAGACAAACAGGCTGTTGCTATAGGTAACGAAGTCCTGAATGAGCAATAATTTGGAACTGTTTCTAAAAAGTGCTGAAACCTTTCACCACGATGGTTTGGCGGTAGCAAGGATTTCATTTCAGCTTTTAATTCTCATTTGTGTATTCTATAGTGGGGAAGGGAGAAGTGGGGAAGGAAAGTGTGTAAAAAAAAAAAAAAAAAAAAAAAAAATTTAAATTTCTCACAAATAGTAATTTACCCACCTGTTGCAGCAGAGTCGAAAGAAAAATTTGCTGGAACTGGGGGAAGGAGGGGAAACTTTTAGTTTACTTTAGTCACTGAAATGGGAATACAGCAAATAACTTCACGACAGTCATATGAGACGGTAGCAGCCCAAAAGGAGGTATTCCTGTGGTTGCGTCAAAGGGTGAATAAAACTACTGAAGTGATCTGACAGTGCTGAGTAACTCTCTCCACAGTACTTTCAACAAGAAGGGATGCAGAATAATGTCCTTCTGTGTTTTTTGATCCTGCAGTTATATGCACTACTAAGCTCCTTCTTAATTTTCAGACACTGGTATCAGTACTGTCCAAGATGGTAATGGAGAGAAGAAAGCAGAAAACTGTCAGTTGCTGGAAGAGCAAATTGATGGCTTGTCTGTGCAAATGGCTTCTTCGGTTCCAGCTGTTAAGGGAGAGGATGAAATGTCACCTGGTGACTTAGACTCTCTACATGATGAGTTCAATTGCTTAAATGATGCAAAGATGGCTTGGATCGTAAACCTGGTACCAATGCACTTGTTCGAGGGCCTCTAAATTACAGCGTGGCTGGAGATGACCAAAAACGAGTGATGGAGTCTACTTCTGAATCTGTGCCAAATTGATTTAAAATAACACCTACAATGTTGGAGGGAAGCGATGCTGGTATTAAAATCAGAGTGGTGAAAGAGGTTCGCAAACGTGGAAGAAGTAAGTTCTTTATTAGTGTATTAAAAATAGGCTAGGGGTACAGCAGACTTTTTCTTGAAATGAGGATCTATTTTGAAAATAAAACCTCAGATTTGGAATGATTTTTGATTACTCGTGTACAAGTAGTGGAAGAACAAGAAAGTAAGTACATGTATTCAGAGTCCAACTTTATATCCTCACCGTCCTTACTGCAGCACTCTTAAGCAGGCTTAGTCACAGCACCATAGTTGGTTCAGAGAAGAAAACACAGAAACCAATGAAAAAATACTGTTGTTTCACATCTAAGGTGTCCGGTTCATTCTTTTGCGCTAATTTTTTTTTTTTGTTAAACTTCATACGAGACAATCGTGCTCATGCTCCACATAGATCGGTCACCTTGTAAAGAGTAGTTATCTTAAACCTCTGCTTTCAAAAATGACAGCTCTAGGTTGAAACATGGCTCGGTATCCCTTTGTTTCTATTAACTGCTGATCATGGCAGCGTGTTCGTGGAGATACAAGGCTTCTCTGCTGATTAAACCTAGTCTGCATTTTCCAAGGGCAGGTGTTTCTAGATACTGCTCTTTTAAGAGAACAAAATTCAGCGTTACATTTGAATATCAGCTAATCGATATCACTTCAAATTATTGGTATGCTGGCTTTTTTTTCTTACGTGCATTACTGTATGCAGAAATGGGAAACTCTAGGCTTTGTTGTTTTTCCTTTGGCTGTTGAGATTTACTGAAAATGCATTTACAAGATCTGTTTCTAATATCTGTTTGGATCTCTTCTTTAAGATCGTGAAAAAAATCTTCTCTCTTCTTGAGGAGGTACGTACAAGGACGGATGGAAACTCAGAAGTATTTCATTGAATTTGCTATAAGGGAAGGAGCAAGGTTTGTATAGATACGAATGATTCGGAGTTAAACGCTAACGTTGTTCATGATAGCAAATCTCAGTCTTTTCCAAAACAAGTGTTTTGTTTTGACATACTTAAATTATTACAGTTTCAGCGCTCAAACTGCCGTTGTATTTTCTGAAGTAAATGGTCGTTACCTAGAGCTGAAGTGTGAAATAGAAAGATACGGGTGGTTATGGAAGAAAGACCCAGAATTTGCGTGGGTTGGGGAAAGATGGCTGTATCAAATTAAATTTGCCATTCTGATGTCAGAAATGAGGGAAGCTCTTCCATGCTGGAAACAGAGAGCCTCTGCTAATACTGTTTGTCGTGGCCAAATAATACTGAGTTATTTAACTGCTGTTTTTGGAAGAAGAAATGAAATTACTTCCCTAGGTTTAAAAATCGTGTCTTAATACAGCACTTAGAGAGAACGCTAGAGGAGCTAGAGTTCAACAGCCTACCCAACAGAGTTAATCAGGTGAACGGTAGATAATAGTGTACCAGCCAGAGGAATACGGACCGGGAATGAGTTTGCTGTGCCGCAGAAGAGTGGAAGAGGACGTAGCTGTTGCCCTCGCCATCCTGGCGGTCGAGTGATCTTACTGTCAGAGTCCGAGAAGAAGCAGCAGAGCTTTAACTTTACGAACCTCTATCGGCAGAAGCTGGGCTGTAACCTTAAGGACGTGCTATGAAAGGTGTGGCTTTTTTCCTGTGGAGGGTGCTCTTTGCTCAACAGGCTGAAAAAAATAACCATTGCTGCCCCTCCTGCAGGTGGTGAGAATTTACTCACTTGAATACTGTCATTAGCCGTTTTACGTGCAATAGGCAGTGGATCGCACTAAAATGGGGCACTGTCAAATGCACACAGTGTCTGCATTGTGGAGAGATCCCATCTGTTGTGTGTTCCCCCCCCCCCCCCCCCCCCAATAAAAAAACAACCAAACAAACAAAACTCCCAGAAACACCTGCACTGGTAATATTGCATGTTGCCAGCACAGAGACGAGGGCCTTGTTCCCGAGAACTGCTAGCCATGCCTTTAAACTTGAGATTCAGCGTAGATCGAGAGTAAAGAAACTGCTGTTGTGTTAATGAAAGCTAAAGACAGCCCTGTGACTGTTACCACTTGGTGGTTACTAAACAATCTACCTCAGACTCTCTTCTGTTTTTATCTGCAGACATTATGAAAGCGCACCTGAGGCTTCCCAGGTCCCTGACTTCAGTTCTCTTTCATCCCGTGAGGAGGACGGAGATTCTACAGGTGGCCTTGCCTTGGCACACGCTGTGCTTCGGAAGCACTAAAAAGAAATGCTTTTAAAAGTGTGCATTTATTTTAATGTTCATACAAAAGAGATTGGTTTTGAACAGTGTTGTTACCGGATCACTAATTTGATATTTTAACTGTATACATTTTTTTGAACATAGGTGTGTGGGTGTGTGTGTGTGTATATGTATATATATATATATATAAAAAAAATAAACCGTTTTATTAATTCTCGTTAAGTGCTGATCTGAGGAGTCTGTAATGGGCAGCGCTGAATTCCTCAAATTGTCTGTCACCAACAGACCGCTAATATTTTTTGTGAAACCAGTCTGCATATCCTGAAACCCCACTTCTGGTAATAGCTGCGGAATGTGTTTGTTACTTACCTCCCGGTAGCACGTACCCTGGAGCACCTGCCTCATCAGTCAGCTCAGCCTGTACAGGGTGTACATTTTTGCTCCAAGGCTAAAGTGTTAAAGACACCAAGTTCCAGCTTACCAAATCCTTGGTTACCCGAGTTAATATCCTCCCTTCCGTTCCTCTTACTCTTTTGTTCAAAGGTAATGTTGTGAATCACAGAAAATGCAACGAAGACTGGAGCACCTGCACGTAATTAATATTTTCCTTTTAAACGGTAATATGCCAGTAGTAAGTGGCTCTTCAGATAATTTTATTTTCGGTTGTTCTCATTTAAAAACAGTCTCCTGCTCCTTTAACAGCTTTCTTTTAAAAGACAGGTTGAAGTTGTGCTGGCGTTAAGAAGCTCTTCACAAGGTACTGGGGCTGTCCTGAGGATTCCACTTGACCAGCCAGCAGAAGAGGCAGGGAAACATACTTACGTTGATGGCCTGAACTTCTCTTCCTATTACTCTTTTTAGTACTAGCCAGCGTGTGTGAGACATCTTTTCCTTCTCCTGTGGAGCAGTGGGCTGGTCTTTCTGGAAGAGGTTGTTTGACCATTGGAATTACACCAGTGACATTCAAGAAGGAAATGAAATCCAAAAGCAGCAGCGTATCTTTATTACTACGTTAAGTGAGAAAGTGACACGTGGAACGAACTCGTTATAAACAATTCTGAACTCTTTTCTTAGCGGGAACGTACTTACCTGTACCGTTGAACGTACTTGAAAAAAAAAAAACAAACAAACCACAGGAGTACCTTGGAATACATAGGGCGATTCATCCCTTCAGGATCATTACACGGCAGCTGTATGTCACCACAATACACCTCTTTTGCTTAATGGTGGACTTCTAAGAGGGAATTTACTTGGGTCAGGTATACTGTGTGTATGTGGTTTTATGCACGTAGAACTGCCTGTACTACACTATCTTTTAAATAGGTGGTGGTAAGAGGAGACAGCTTTCTTCTAGTAGATTCTTCCTTAAGTTTCTTTAGTGATTCCGGGGGCGCTCACTTGACCGTGATGTGCCTGACCTGGTTAGCATCTAAACCTCCTCCTCTGATGTGGTACAGCTGTCTGCTAAATTAGTTACAGAAAGATGGTGACTTTAACTCAGACAGTTCTCTCTTACCTCGCTATTGTTTTATCTGGATAATTCTAATTTGGATTAGAGCAGCGGAGGGAAAAGATGCCTTACACTGAAACGGACGCGAGTCTGTGAGAAGAAAGCCAGGCGTCCTTGGAGACTGTGCCAATGAAAAGGCGAAGAAAAATGAGTGGAATAAATCTGAGTGCACGTAGTCCTGCATCCCGAAGGGAGCACAGAAGGAAGGTTGCTTGCTTAGAAGAGCAGTGGATGCTTCGTGCCCGCCTTAAAGAGAATATTAACAGAGAGAATTCTTTGTAAGACAAGCTGCCCCGCGGGGTGTGGGTAGCAAATACGTTGGAAAAAATACAGCCACAAGCTCCGAATGGCACAGTAGGCGAGCTGTGATCGGCCCGACAAGGCCTCCCGCGGGCGCCCTCTGCCGCCACCTGCTGGTGGGAAAGGGGTACTGCAGGCAGCCGGGGGACGTGCATGCGCGTTGGCACCCGCGGGCGCCCTCTGCCGCCACCTGCTGGTGGGAAACGGGTACTGCAGGCGTCCGGGGGGGGCGCGCATGCGCGGTGGGCTCCGGTGGAGCCCTCTGCCGCCACCTGCTGGTGGGAAAAGGGTACTGCAGGCGGCCGAGGGGCGCGCATGCGCGGTGGCACCGGCGGGCGCCCTCTGCCGCCGCCTGCTGGCCTTATTCGGGTACTGCAGGCGGCCGGGGGCCGCGCATGCGTGGTGACGCCCGCGTGCGCTCTCTGCCGCCACCTGCTGATGGGAAAGGGGTACTGCAGGCGGCCGGGGGGCGCGCATGCGCGGTGACGCCCACGGGCGCCCTCTGCCGCCACCTGCTGGTTTTAGTCGGGTACTGCAGGCGGCCGACGGGCGCGCATGCGCGGTGACGCCCGCGGGCGCCCTCTGCCGCCACCTGCTGGTTTTAGTCGGGTACTGCAGGCGGCCGAGGGGCGCGCATGCGCGGTGGGGCCCGGGGGCGCCCTCTGCCGCCTCCTGCTGGTGGAAAACGAGTACTGCAGGCGGCCGAGGGAAGCGCATGCGCAGTGGGGCCCGGGGGCGCCCTCTGCCGCCTCTTGCTGGTGGAAAACGAGTACTGCAGGCGGCCGTTGGGCCGTGCATGCGCGTTGCTTATTACGTCGTTGTTTTTTTTGATGTGTAATTTCCTACGCTCCTAGATTTTTCTTCATATGTAAATCACACAGAATCACAGATCTTCTAGGTTGGAAGAGACCTCAAGATCATTGAGTCCAACCTCTGACCTAACACTAACGTTTGAGCTAATTCCCGTGGAAAATATTTCATTTACTTTCTTGGTTGTATTGTCCTTTCTGTGTTCAAAGCTGAGGCATAAATACGGTAAATTTTGCTTCTAGAAACACCCCAGTTCTCTTGTCTGCACTCTGCATGCTGTAAACTAGGGATAGGCACAAAAAAAACAAATAAATAAATAAATAAAAGAACACAGCTGCTGCTGCTCCTGCTCTCTTTCTTGTGGTTTGCCCCCTCCTCTTTCCCAGGTGATTGGGTTTGGGTGCTGGGCGGGGCCAAATGGTATAGGAGCCCCAGGCACGGCATCAGAGAGCTCCTTCTGCCCGGGCTGCTCTTTGGGGTCAGTGCTTTGTTGATGCTTCTGTTAGCTACATGCAGGGTTCTTTTGGTGGGTCAGGGTCTGGTACGATCTTTTAGAGGAAACCGATCTAGTAGTATGTGCATTTGTTGCTTGAAGCTCTTTGGAGGTGATTAATTGTTATAGCACATTTATGGATAGGATGTCAATGTTATTTTGTGCGTTTGCTTTGTTGTTCTAGGTCCCTCGTGATTTTTGCAGGGTTACAGGGCAGATGCCACCAGATCTACCCCTTTTGTTGTTTTTGTTTTGTTTGATTTTTTTTTTTTCTTGATTTTTCTTTTTCTTTTTTGGAAGGGGGTTTGGTTGGGATTTGAGCGTCCTATTTTTTTGGGTTTGGGACTTGAGCATCTCAATTTTGCGGGTTTGGGATTTGAGCGTCTTAATTTATTGGGTTAGGGGTTTTAGGCATAGGACTTCAGGGGTTTAGTGTGGTAAATAGTTTGGGTTAGGTCCGTAGGGGTTTCGAGGATGTTTAGGGATAGGGCTTGAGGCTTTTTTGTGTAAGGGCGGGAAGGGCTAGGGTTACAGTGAGTGCTGTTAAATGTAGTTCTCGAAAACCCGGCCTCTGATTGGCCGTGCTGGCTGTCCAGGGAATTCTGGTAGGTGTAGTTTTCCGGCACCAGGCTTCCGGTAGGCCGTGTTGACTGCCCGGAGCATGCCGGGAGATGTAGTTCTGGGACTCCGAACTTCCGGGAGGCCGTGTTGGGTGCCCGGAGCATGCCTGGAAATGTAGTTCTGGGACTCCGGACCTCCGGGAGGCCATGTTGAGCGCCCAGAGCATGCCTGGAAATGAAGTTCTCGGGAACCAGGGTTGGGCTTAGGGAGTAGGGCTGGGGCTAGGGTTAGAGTTTAGGGTGAGGGTTGGGGTTAGGGTTAGGGCTAGTGAATGCTGGTTCTCTGTGTTTGCAGATGACGGTGAGCGTGTTTAAACTAATTCCAGTTGAAGAAGTTTCAGTTACTTGCTTGGTGCCGTTATCAGTTCAACATTAAAAGCTGCAGCAAAAGCAAAAGGGGATTTTTGCTTCCAGAAACACCACAGGTCTCTTGTCTGCTCTCTGAATGTTTTTGAGATAAAACAGATTTTAAAAAACAAAGGAAAGGAGAGGAAAACAAAACAAAACACAGCTGCTCCTTTTGCTCTCTTCCAACCTTCATGTGCTTTGCCCCTCCCCTTTCCCAGGTGATTGGGTTTGGGTGCTGGGCGGGGCTAAATGCTATATGAGCCCCAGGCATGCCATCAGAGAGCTCCTTCTGCCTGGGCTGCTCTTTGGGGGCAGTGCTTTGTTTTTCCTTCTGTCCGTTGCAGGGTTGTTTAGGCAGGCTGGAGTCTATGGATTTCTGGATTTTAAGTGCTTGGAATTCACTTAGTAGAGGGATGTTTAGTAGGGGCTGCTGGCTCAGTTTGGGGGGCGGTTGTCACTGCAGTTATTTTCCTACAGCCAATAGAGTAAAATTCCAGTTTGCCTTTTAGAGGTGCTATAAGTGGGTAAAGAGAACAGATGGAAGCGTGTGCCACGTGGGGTAGGCAAGCGGCTGAGGTACAGGAGGGGATGAGAGCATGTGATTTTTTTTCTGGGGATGAAATGGACTCAATTTTGTTGGTGTATAATCTGTTCTGCTCCTAGATTTTTCTTTCAACGTGAAGAAAAGTTTGAGCTAATTCCAGGTAAGAAAGTTCCAGTTACTTGCTGGGTCGTATTGTCCTTTTAATATTCAAAGCTACAGCAAAAGCGTGGGGATTGTTGCTTCTAGAAACACCCCAGTTTTCTTGTCTGCACTCTGCATGCCGTTGAGCTAAAGCAGACTAAAAAATAAATAAATACAGGAAACACACACACAAAAAACAACAATAACAAAAACAACAACAACAAAAAAAAAAAACACCATTGGGTGATGTGTTGTGAACGCAACGATCATTTAATCCCTTTGTTTTCCCAGGTGGTGTGGATGATACTGGTTGCACTGTTGGAGCTTGGATTTGGAGAGGAACAGGTGAGCATAGTTGTATGTTGCATCAGCAGTAGTCAGCGTTGTGGAGAAGGTGGGCATCATGACCGGCATGCTAGTGAATGCTGGTACTCTGTTTTTGCAGCTGATGATGAGCCTGGCAATTGACTAAGATGACGACCAGTGCCTGTGCATTTCTTGAGGCGGAGGGAATTTACCATGCAGCAACCTGAGAGCTAAGTTGGGGGGCACCTGGTATTTGCATATCTGGGGTGGCTAATGGGAGCTGGGAGCCAGAGCAGCGTGGAGCCAGCTGGCTGAAAATACTTGGTGCCGCTGCGAGGGTGGTTCAGGCTGGGTCACGTTCAGGCTGCTTGTGGCCGGGTCACCAGGCTAATAGAAGCAGCGGGATTATTTTGTAGCGTGAGTGCGTGCGCCAGGCAGGACAGTTTCCTTCTGTTCGTCTGTCCTGTAGTGTTGCTTCTGCAATGTCTGTTCTGTGTTTCTCGGGTCTTGATATCCTCCTAGCTTTTTACACTGGACTGACCAGACAGGCGACTTGGTAGCGGTGCTGAAGGGCCTCAGTGCTTGTTTTGTCATCGTGGCTCTGATCCGAGCACTTCTTGTCTTGCAGTCGCTGCTTGAAGTGCAGCTCTGTTTCAGGTCTCGTGCATCATATTCGGTTTGAGATCGCATCTGTTTCCATCCTCGCTCTTGCGGAAGTCATCTGGGCCGCATCAGGAGCTCTTGCTTGGGAATTGATTTCCTAAGCGTCGTCTTATGTGATTAAGGAGGTATTGGGGAGGCAAGGACAGTCCCCAGACAAGGACTGTATATCTCGAAACAAGCCACCGGAACTCACGATAAGGAAGCGGCAGACGGACAGAGAAACAAATGTAAGGACTATAAATCTCAAAACTGGACGTTGGAATTCATTATAAAGAGACAACAAAGGGAAGAATTAGCAACAGCCAGCTCTTGCGATTAAGAAACATGCCAACTCAGCGGATTCCTGACCAAAGGTGAAAAGTACAATGTGAGGAAGACTCGGGGTCTTCCTCCCAAAGACCCCTGCCCACGTCCCAAAGGCCCCTGCCCACAGTTCTTGGGAGGCTCTGCTCAGGCGCAAGGTGCCAAAAGGCTAATGAGCATGAGAAGCGAGGGAAGGCGGGGGTAGGCAATGAATATGTATAGGCGCCGGTAGAATATTGATAGATTGATTGTATAAATTCAAGACTGCTTTCTGCTTTGGGTATGCACGATAGGTGGAGAGATCCCCCCGTGCATCCAGCGCTGCAATAAAGAATATACCGCTTAAAGGAATTTCGGCTTCAATCTTTGAATCATATGGGGTTTTCAGTCCCCATCCTTCTGGTCTCTTGTCTTGAAGGAAGGCTTTTTAGGCCTCCATCACCCCAGTTCTGGCAGTGTCTTCCAGTCGCGTGTCGTGACATTTGAGTCTCTCCTTGGGTCTGGTGCAGAGCACCTGTTGTGACTTGCTGTTGCCATAGGGCTTCCCTCCGGGGGTCACTTTTTCTTGCGCCTTGTGTTGTGTGTTTTGTTTGTAGTGTTTGCGGCGTGGCTGTGTGTGTATGTGTTTGGTCTGGAGCTGTCCTGCCTGGCAGTTAGTGATGACAGCTAACGTGGCAGTGCATGGGTGTGCTAATACATTGTCCGGACTGTGTTGGCGAAGACATCCGGTCTGCCTCTGCGCACGTACTGAAGGGCAGCAGGCACAGTCATCTCTGTGGTGTTTGTCAGATGTGTGTGTGGGGGGGAAGAGTTGAGCTGCTTGCGAGCAGCTGCTCGCATAGTGCTTGAACGGTGTGCTTGAGGAGGAGGTCTGTGGAATCTTGAAAGCTTACAGATAAGGGGTTTTTGAAACTTTTATTTTTATTTCTCTCCTGTCCCCAGTAGAGTGTAAACCTTTGGAGGAACCTGTCACAGGAAAGAGCTCCTTCCGGAACTGTTCAGCGCTCCGTAGGCAGCTCGGTGACTGGCTTGGTCTACTTCTGAGGTGTGCTGAGGTATGGGGGCTGCTGTTTTGAAATGATAATATTGTAAGCGGGGTCCCTTTGTGTTGTTGAGGGATGGGTGCTAATGCTGGCAGCTGAACGATTATCTTGTGACCGTTTTCATTTGTTAAAGCTGAAACACAGTGTACAACGCGGGACTTGACCGGAGCTGCTTTTGGCAAGGTGAGCGATGAACAGATGTAGCAGGTACTTTAGGGGTGCAGTTGTCACTGCAGTTACTTAACTGCACAAAGTACAGTAAAAATCCTGTTTATATTTCAGGGGTGTTGTAGCTGGCCTAAGAGAGCAGATGGAAGCATCTGCCTCGAGGGCAGGTGAGGGAGCAGAGGTTAGGGAGCAGATGAGAGTAACTGTCCCAGCTGTGCTGTGGCTTTGGATGCTGCTTCAGCCTATGCTTTTCTTTTTGTTTCACAGGTGTGTCGCACAGGCTCAGAGGGGCCAAGCTGCACTCTGAAGAGCAGCACGGGAAGGGCGGGCTGTTTGTGAGCTGGATTGGAGCAGAACTGCCAAGTAGCACGAGGTGACTGCGAAGGGTCTTGCTTTGCAGGTGCCATGGCAGGCTCTCCACAGAAGCGGTTGAGGATTTGAGAAGAGGTTGCAGATCATCGAGGAGCGACACGTGCAGGGACGGCTTGAAAACGGTATGGCTGCTTTCTCTTCTGTTTATCAGGTGTCCCAGGCGACGTGGGCTGTGATGTTAGCCTTTAGGATCGGAACAAAGCAGGTGCTGATGGCGGTCTTCTTCGGTAGGCAAAGAGGTGCCCGAAGCCCCCTCCTGTGCAGCCTGAGCACGCCTCGCTGAGGATGAAGCTTGCTTTCCAGCAGTTCTGGAAACTGTGTTGAGGCTGAAATGCTGCGTCTGTGTTTGGGTTGGGGTTGCACCTTGGTGAGTGTAGGGATGGGTTTTAAGTGGGTGCAGCGGAGGGCCCGGCCCCAGTGTCCTGTAGTGTGTTTTGACCCATCAGCATAGCCTTTTGGTTCTCAGATAGCCTGCTGAAGTAAGTGATTTTTGCTGCGAGTGGAACGGAATTGATTTTGTTGGCGTATAATCTGTTCTGCTCCTAGATTTTTCTTTCTGCGTAAATAAAAGTTTGAGCTAATTCGAGCTGAAAAAGCTTCAGTTACTTGCTTGGTTGTGTTGTCCTTTCAATATTCAAAGCTGCAGCGAAAGCATGGGGATTGTTGCTTCTAGAAACTCCCCAGTTCTCCTGTCTGCCCTCTGCATGCTGTTGAGCTAAGCCTTATAAATAAGTAAATAAACCACAGCTGCCGCTCCTCCTCTTTCTACTTTCATGTGCTTTGCCCCTCCCCTTTCCCAGGTGATTGGGTTTGGGTGCTGGGTGGGACCAAAAGGTATATGAGCCCCAAGTATGCCGTCAGAGAGCTCCTTCTGCCTGGGCTGCTCTTTGGGGGTAAGTGCTTTGTTTTTCCTTCAGTCAGTTGCCGGGTTCTCTAGGCAGGCTGGAGTCTATGGATTTCTGGAATTCTAAGGGCTTGGAATTCACTTCATAGAGGGATATTTAGCAGAGGTTGCTGGCTCACTTTTTTTGGGGGATGGTGGGATGATACGCTCCTGTGTTTGATCTGTATTTTAATCTCTAGATGAATCAACCCACTTGTGTAACTCTCCAGAGGACTAAAACCAGCTTGATGACATGCTACAAGAGGCTTGACCGCGTTGGTGCAGTATTACCAAGAGACCGAGCAGGGTCACCTTTTTCATCTGCAAAGGGTATGTCTGTCATCACCCCTGCCGGGGCTGCTATGCATTCGTGGCCTTGTGGCATTTGTGGTCTTCAGTTTGTTTGTTTGTTTGTTTGTTTATTTGTCTGGCTCTGGTCTCTGTGTTTGAGTCCTCTGCATGTGCCGCACTGTTTGCGTATCCATTGTGGATGTGACCTTGTCTCTTTGTTTCTTGTAGCTCAGGGCGTAGGCACGGAAGCTTGAACGAAGCATGAGGGTGAGTGGACAGCAGTGGGGGCCCCGAGTTGCTCGGTGGACTGTGTGAGTCTGCTTCAGCTGTCGGGCCGGCTTTGCAAGTGCCTTGCGACAGCAGAGTACGTCTCCTGCCACGTTTCTGACACGTGCCAGACGTCAGCGGTTCCAGGGTTCCAGTTCCTGAAATGCTGGAGATGCTCGGAGCACGAGAGGAGCTGGGGCGGCTTCGGGGGGCTGGGGGAGAGGGGACAGGGGAGAGGGGGGCGGCTGCGGCGGCGGGGGGGGGCAGAGAGGGCGGCAGGAGGAGGTGCCGTTGCGTGCGCGTGGCCGACGCCCCTCTGGATTGGCTGGACTGCTCCGTCCCGAGGCATGCTGGGAGCTGTAGTTCTGCGCTGCCGGGCGGCCACGTGGGCTCCGGGCTGCGCGGCCGGGCCGGGGCCGGGGCCGGGCCGTGCGCGCCGGGAGGCGCAGGTTGCCGCTGGCGGCGAGCGCGGTTGCCGGCGGTGAGGCGAGCGAGAGCCTCCGGGGGTGCCTCCTCGGAGCGTCGGGCCGGGAGGGGCGGGGGGTGTTGAGGCCGGGCGCGGGTCCTCGCTGCGCTTGATCGTTGGGCTGCGCCGCGCCGCGCCTCGGAGGCTTTCCTCTCCCTGCGTCCTGACAGCCGGCTCTCTCCTTGTGCTGCGGTTCACCGGGGCAGAAGCAGCTCCCCGCCGCTAGGACCCCTGCGGGGTTTGTTGCCGAGCGAAGGTGGCGCACCGGGTAAAGC
This sequence comes from Aythya marila, assembly GCF_965140915.1. Lineage (NCBI taxonomy): Eukaryota > Metazoa > Chordata > Aves > Anseriformes > Anatidae > Aythya > Aythya marila. Next base: position 133,529 of record NW_028136617.1, on the reverse strand, counting down.
GAGGAAAGCCGCAGCTGGCGTGCTGCGGTCGCAGGGTTCTCAGGAGAGAGAGCAGCCCGTCCGTCCCGACTGCCCAGGTAAGTCGCAGCGACCTCGGGGTGGAATCAAGGCGTGCTCGTAAGCTTCCTGCAGCCCCGGCTCCAAGGCTTCATTGAATTTGCGGAAGCGCGAGCTGCTCGGCGCTGGGAAGCGCAAAGGGAAGGAAGGCACGTAGTGCCTGCCGAGTCGTAGTAGCCTCTTAGACCTAGAATGAACTGGCCTGTCAGGCTGTGTCTGTTGCTCAGTCTTTGGTACGAGAGGCTAAACTTTGTCCCGCCTCAGCTTTCGGAGTTGTCCTAGGAATAGACCGGTGCTTGCGGGGCTTTCCAGGACGCTGGTTGCGGTCAGTGAGGACAGACGTGAGAGGCAATTTCTGTCTGTCTGTCTGTCTGTTGGTTATGTCCCAAGAGTTTTGCTTGAACTGTGTGCAATAAAGGAGGCCTTGGGCCTGTACTGAGCAGCGAGAGAGAGCAAAACTCTGCGTAAGCACTGGCCGTGGCAACGTTGCTTGGGAGTTGAGCGGCTGGGGGTCTTTCCAGAGGTGGGGGGTCTTCCCAGCGGAACTCGGTACGCAGGCAGAAACGTGACCTTCGAGGTCTTTGTTTGTCTTGCGCTGCAGCTGTGGTATTTGCCCCATAACTGTATGGAGTTGCTGAATTCTCGAGGGGATGATGATAGAGACGTCCCTGGTTCAGCCTTTTTTTGCCGCAGTCCTTGCAGAAGTTCTGGAAAAATGAGTAGTATCCTTCTCTTTAAGTTCACCTTTTAAAGAGTTCTTCCTGCAGACTCCTGTCTCCGTGGTTTAGGTACGTGATCTGTGTGAAACAGAGCCAGGCTTTCCTGTTAACGAGTGCCCTGATTGAAATTCCCTGTTGTTGGAGAACAAGAACCATCGGTGGTGCTTGGCAGTTTAAAACCTCTTGGCTTACGCAAAGGCTAACTTGCCAAAGCGAATGGGAAGTAGCCTAAAGTTCAGTAAATGCGCTGAATAGAAAAGGCCGTCTTCTTGACGGGAAAAGAGCTTTGCAGAACGTGAGCTTTGTTTCCCGTAGGGCTCCCTGCTTGCCCACCTGTTCAGCGATTACTGCAGGCTTTGACTGGTCCCCTCAGGCCCAATATCGCACACGTGCTGTGCTGCAGACGGTGCCTTAGCTTCCTTGCCGTCTCGTGCTGCGTTACTTGTACCTGCAGAAAACTTACTGCAGTGTCACAGAAACCCCGTGGGAAGCGTTCCCGACTCACGCCGGTAGGACCATCCCGTCGCGGCTGGTAAAATCCAGGAGCAGGACGATGCTTGGAAGAACGTCACCTATGGAGGAGAAGACAACAGTCTCCTTCCTGTTAGGCAACAGGTTTCCAAGACTGGTTTCCCCACCCCCCTGTGCGTTTTGAAGGAGGCAGTCCCTAAGCTGATGCAATCCAACTATCCAACTGCATCTAAGATGCTGGTTGTTACTTCCATAAGCTATAAAGGAACTTAATGTGTTCTGTGTTTTTGTTTTTTTTTTTTTTTTAGGTCGAGGCTTGTGTGCGTGAGTTTGGCTTGTCGCGATGGCCGGTGTAGATGATCGCTCACGTGCCCCAAAGCTCCTTGTGCTGATGCTGGATCTGCCCCACGGTAAAGGACCGCATGCTGTGTGTTCAGCTTTTCTTCCTTACCGTGTCGTCCGTATGTATGTATGTATTTACTTCTCTGAAGGAAAGGGTGGATTTTTCGTGGGTCCCTCTGTGCGCGTCTCGAACCAGGCTGCAGTAAATACGCGTAAGCGAGTAGGCTGCTGCAGCGCGTCCTGGACAGTATCAGGGTGCTACTCTGCTAGCAGTGGAGAGCTGGGTGAAGGTGCCCAGGGTAAGGGCTTGTTCTGCCTCAAGTTGAACAGAAAGTTTCAGGAGTTGAGCATCCCAGGGGATGTTTGTAGGACTGCTGTTAGACGATAAAGGTTCGGATGGCTGTCGACGAAGGGGATTTTGTTGGTTCTTTTTCGATAGCTGTTCCTGCCAAAGATCGCGTCGGTCACAAAAGGTAGTAGTAACCTTGCGGTTTCTATGTTCTGTAGCGTTTGTACTAAAATACACTGGCAGATGAATAAATGAGCAGGTACAAATACACGTGACTCTGTAGCTGAGACTAAATAACGTGCAGTTTCTTCTGTGTTTTATCTTTCAAAGCACGTTGTTGCTGAGCGCCTGAGCTTTTTGCTCGCGTTACCGAGGAAAGGAATGGCAGTGCTTCTTCCCCCCTCATCTCTCTTTTTTTTTTTTTTTTCCCCCCCTCTCCTCTTCTTCCTCGATGACAGGGTACTCGAAATGTTTTCCTCGGATGTCCATGTGAAAAACGAAATAAATAAATAAATGCTGATGGTGAAGACACTGACAGAATTGGGTGACGTTTTCAAGGTAGAGGAGGGGCGAAGAATGTGGAAATTCCTGGTACATTAGTGGTGCTCTGTTAACAAAACTGACGTATACGCCACTTGCTGTTCCTAGGTTTTTGGTTTGGTTTTCCTTTCAGTAGTCTCCCCGAAGGCTTTTGCGGACACACGGTGTATCTTTTCTGTTCTTCCAGTATTCGTTTGTCAGGAAAGACGACCATGCAATCCGAGGGCTGTGGACAACCATCTACCAGGTGGTTGTTGCAGCCTCCATCGGTCATGTTATTTGTGCTTTTAGCTCGCCCTCTCCTATATCTTGAGTTGAATTTCTTTTTTTTTTTTTTTTGGCAACGCTATGTTTGCAGTGATAGCATTGCTGCCGAGGTATTTTTGACTAAAAATGATCTTAACTGTAGTAGTGAATTCACAGAGTGTGGCTTTGTGTAACGACTCCCGCGATCACAACTTTTTTTTTTTTTTTTTTCCTTTGTCACAGATAGGAGGAAAGCTCTTTCCGGAGAGATGGAAAGAAAGTTGTTTCAGAATACGTTCAGAATGTCTGAAGTTGTTTTGGAATTTTTTTTTGTTTTGTTTTGTTTTTTTTTTAGCAGTTAACGGTAGTACAGCCCACAGAGCAATTTCTTTGTGCGTGAGAACTCGCGGGTTAACTGAAAGTTACTTGTTTTATTATAAAACTAGGATTTGAAGCCACGGGCATTCAGAAATGCATATGATATGTCTTGTCACAGTCTTCTAGATCAGCTAAGCGGAATGAGAACCAATCTTCTGAAAACACGCAGGGATATCGTGGGGCAGGATGAAGGTAAATGGACACAATTATTTATTAATATTCTGGTACAGCTATTTAATTCACCTAAGTAGTGTTTCTGTCCTCGGTGTGGGAGAGGAAGTAGACTTTGCATCGTTTCTTGGGTCAGTCGTCCTTCCCTAGATTCCGAAGGAAAAGAATGAAATTTCTGCCTTCTGTCACAAAACACGTTGTGCGTGCTTGGAATTTGAAAATTAAGTTTCATGGGTGAGCTTTCCTGTGCAACAGGATGCAGTAGATGTTCTTATAGTGATGGTGAAAGGAAAGAGGGGCTTTATTTGCCTTTTGCTTTTCCTTTGTTTTGTAGAGGGAGGAAATAGTGATTTCTAGATCTTAAATGCTAACACTGGAAATGGAAGCGTGCGAGGCTTGTATTTCCTTAGTCTTAAGGTAGACTAAATTTAGATACCTTGTTCTGCTGCAGACTGCCTTCACGGCGTTCCTGTTGCTCAAAGGGGAAATCGTCAGGAGTAGTTGAAAATGATGCCTTCACCCCTTCGGGAGATTGATCCAGATCAACCAAAAAGGCTTCTTCATACACTTGGCAGTCTGTTCAAACAGGATGAGAAGGTAGGAGAAGTCTTGCTATCTGCTGTATCACTATTTGAAAAGTAACTGAATTGTAACACGGAGGCAAATACTCTGGTAGTGAATTGACGAAGCAATTGTTTTTTACTTATATTTAAAAAAAAAAAAAAGTCTTTTCAGGGTACGATGATAGATGAAGCAGATAAATTTGTTGCTGGGCCTCAGAATAAGATCAAGCGTCCTGGAGAGCCCAATACTCCAGCATCACTAAAGAGAGAAGGCGTAGCACGTCGCCGCTATTGCGACGGCCACAGTCACTGTTGTGACAAACCATGTTGGTGGGAAAGGGCCACCCTGTGCTGCTGGATCTCCGTCACCATATCTGAACCTCAAAGGCATGCCAACAAATAAAAGTATGTTGGAGTTGTTGTAGTACAGGAACTTGTGTGGTCATAAATGGACATAGTGTGCAGGAAAAAAAAAAAAGGTCTCCGTGCTTTCTGTGTTAATTCAAAAGGACACGTAAGTTTTTTAGAGTTAATTGGGACTGAATTTCTTTGGTCGGCTTAGACAAACAGGCTGTTGCTATAGGTAACGAAGTCCTGAATGAGCAATAATTTGGAACTGTTTCTAAAAAGTGCTGAAACCTTTCACCACGATGGTTTGGCGGTAGCAAGGATTTCATTTCAGCTTTTAATTCTCATTTGTGTATTCTATAGTGGGGAAGGGAGAAGTGGGGAAGGAAAGTGTGTAAAAAAAAAAAAAAAAAAAAAAATTTTCTCACAAATAGTAATTTACCCACCTGTTGCAGCAGAGTCGAAAGAAAAATTTGCTGGAACTGGGGGAAGGAGGGGAAACTTTTAGTTTACTTTAGTCACTGAAATGGGAATACAGCAAATAACTTCACGACAGTCATATGAGACGGTAGCAGCCCAAAAGGAGGTATTCCTGTGGTTGCGTCAAAGGGTGAATAAAACTACTGAAGTGATCTGACAGTGCTGAGTAACTCTCTCCACAGTACTTTCAACAAGAAGGGATGCAGAATAATGTCCTTCTGTGTTTTTTGATCCTGCAGTTATATGCACTACTAAGCTCCTTCTTAATTTTCAGACACTGGTATCAGTACTGTCCAAGATGGTAATGGAGAGAAGAAAGCAGAAAACTGTCAGTTGCTGGAAGAGCAAATTGATGGCTTGTCTGTGCAAATGGCTTCTTCGGTTCCAGCTGTTAAGGGAGAGGATGAAATGTCACCTGGTGACTTAGACTCTCTACATGATGAGTTCAATTGCTTAAATGATGCAAAGATGGCTTGGATCGTAAACCTGGTACCAATGCACTTGTTCGAGGGCCTCTAAATTACAGCGTGGCTGGAGATGACCAAAAACGAGTGATGGAGTCTACTTCTGAATCTGTGCCAAATTGATTTAAAATAACACCTACAATGTTGGAGGGAAGCGATGCTGGTATTAAAATCAGAGTGGTGAAAGAGGTTCGCAAACGTGGAAGAAGTAAGTTCTTTATTAGTGTATTAAAAATAGGCTAGGGGTACAGCAGACTTTTTCTTGAAATGAGGATCTATTTTGAAAATAAAACCTCAGATTTGGAATGATTTTTGATTACTCGTGTACAAGTAGTGGAAGAACAAGAAAGTAAGTACATGTATTCAGAGTCCAACTTTATATCCTCACCGTCCTTACTGCAGCACTCTTAAGCAGGCTTAGTCACAGCACCATAGTTGGTTCAGAGAAGAAAACACAGAAACCAATGAAAAAATACTGTTGTTTCACATCTAAGGTGTCCGGTTCATTCTTTTGCGCTAATTTTTTTTTTTTGTTAAACTTCATACGAGACAATCGTGCTCATGCTCCACATAGATCGGTCACCTTGTAAAGAGTAGTTATCTTAAACCTCTGCTTTCAAAAATGACAGCTCTAGGTTGAAACATGGCTCGGTATCCCTTTGTTTCTATTAACTGCTGATCATGGCAGCGTGTTCGTGGAGATACAAGGCTTCTCTGCTGATTAAACCTAGTCTGCATTTTCCAAGGGCAGGTGTTTCTAGATACTGCTCTTTTAAGAGAACAAAATTCAGCGTTACATTTGAATATCAGCTAATCGATATCACTTCAAATTATTGGTATGCTGGCTTTTTTTTCTTACGTGCATTACTGTATGCAGAAATGGGAAACTCTAGGCTTTGTTGTTTTTCCTTTGGCTGTTGAGATTTACTGAAAATGCATTTACAAGATCTGTTTCTAATATCTGTTTGGATCTCTTCTTTAAGATCGTGAAAAAAATCTTCTCTCTTCTTGAGGAGGTACGTACAAGGACGGATGGAAACTCAGAAGTATTTCATTGAATTTGCTATAAGGGAAGGAGCAAGGTTTGTATAGATACGAATGATTCGGAGTTAAACGCTAACGTTGTTCATGATAGCAAATCTCAGTCTTTTCCAAAACAAGTGTTTTGTTTTGACATACTTAAATTATTACAGTTTCAGCGCTCAAACTGCCGTTGTATTTTCTGAAGTAAATGGTCGTTACCTAGAGCTGAAGTGTGAAATAGAAAGATACGGGTGGTTATGGAAGAAAGACCCAGAATTTGCGTGGGTTGGGGAAAGATGGCTGTATCAAATTAAATTTGCCATTCTGATGTCAGAAATGAGGGAAGCTCTTCCATGCTGGAAACAGAGAGCCTCTGCTAATACTGTTTGTCGTGGCCAAATAATACTGAGTTATTTAACTGCTGTTTTTGGAAGAAGAAATGAAATTACTTCCCTAGGTTTAAAAATCGTGTCTTAATACAGCACTTAGAGAGAACGCTAGAGGAGCTAGAGTTCAACAGCCTACCCAACAGAGTTAATCAGGTGAACGGTAGATAATAGTGTACCAGCCAGAGGAATACGGACCGGGAATGAGTTTGCTGTGCCGCAGAAGAGTGGAAGAGGACGTAGCTGTTGCCCTCGCCATCCTGGCGGTCGAGTGATCTTACTGTCAGAGTCCGAGAAGAAGCAGCAGAGCTTTAACTTTACGAACCTCTATCGGCAGAAGCTGGGCTGTAACCTTAAGGACGTGCTATGAAAGGTGTGGCTTTTTTCCTGTGGAGGGTGCTCTTTGCTCAACAGGCTGAAAAAAATAACCATTGCTGCCCCTCCTGCAGGTGGTGAGAATTTACTCACTTGAATACTGTCATTAGCCGTTTTACGTGCAATAGGCAGTGGATCGCACTAAAATGGGGCACTGTCAAATGCACACAGTGTCTGCATTGTGGAGAGATCCCATCTGTTGTGTGTTCCCCCCCCCCCCCCCCCCCCAATAAAAAAACAACCAAACAAACAAAACTCCCAGAAACACCTGCACTGGTAATATTGCATGTTGCCAGCACAGAGACGAGGGCCTTGTTCCCGAGAACTGCTAGCCATGCCTTTAAACTTGAGATTCAGCGTAGATCGAGAGTAAAGAAACTGCTGTTGTGTTAATGAAAGCTAAAGACAGCCCTGTGACTGTTACCACTTGGTGGTTACTAAACAATCTACCTCAGACTCTCTTCTGTTTTTATCTGCAGACATTATGAAAGCGCACCTGAGGCTTCCCAGGTCCCTGACTTCAGTTCTCTTTCATCCCGTGAGGAGGACGGAGATTCTACAGGTGGCCTTGCCTTGGCACACGCTGTGCTTCGGAAGCACTAAAAAGAAATGCTTTTAAAAGTGTGCATTTATTTTAATGTTCATACAAAAGAGATTGGTTTTGAACAGTGTTGTTACCGGATCACTAATTTGATATTTTAACTGTATACATTTTTTTGAACATAGGTGTGTGGGTGTGTGTGTGTGTATATGTATATATATATATATATAAAAAAAATAAACCGTTTTATTAATTCTCGTTAAGTGCTGATCTGAGGAGTCTGTAATGGGCAGCGCTGAATTCCTCAAATTGTCTGTCACCAACAGACCGCTAATATTTTTTGTGAAACCAGTCTGCATATCCTGAAACCCCACTTCTGGTAATAGCTGCGGAATGTGTTTGTTACTTACCTCCCGGTAGCACGTACCCTGGAGCACCTGCCTCATCAGTCAGCTCAGCCTGTACAGGGTGTACATTTTTGCTCCAAGGCTAAAGTGTTAAAGACACCAAGTTCCAGCTTACCAAATCCTTGGTTACCCGAGTTAATATCCTCCCTTCCGTTCCTCTTACTCTTTTGTTCAAAGGTAATGTTGTGAATCACAGAAAATGCAACGAAGACTGGAGCACCTGCACGTAATTAATATTTTCCTTTTAAACGGTAATATGCCAGTAGTAAGTGGCTCTTCAGATAATTTTATTTTCGGTTGTTCTCATTTAAAAACAGTCTCCTGCTCCTTTAACAGCTTTCTTTTAAAAGACAGGTTGAAGTTGTGCTGGCGTTAAGAAGCTCTTCACAAGGTACTGGGGCTGTCCTGAGGATTCCACTTGACCAGCCAGCAGAAGAGGCAGGGAAACATACTTACGTTGATGGCCTGAACTTCTCTTCCTATTACTCTTTTTAGTACTAGCCAGCGTGTGTGAGACATCTTTTCCTTCTCCTGTGGAGCAGTGGGCTGGTCTTTCTGGAAGAGGTTGTTTGACCATTGGAATTACACCAGTGACATTCAAGAAGGAAATGAAATCCAAAAGCAGCAGCGTATCTTTATTACTACGTTAAGTGAGAAAGTGACACGTGGAACGAACTCGTTATAAACAATTCTGAACTCTTTTCTTAGCGGGAACGTACTTACCTGTACCGTTGAACGTACTTGAAAAAAAAAAAACAAACAAACCACAGGAGTACCTTGGAATACATAGGGCGATTCATCCCTTCAGGATCATTACACGGCAGCTGTATGTCACCACAATACACCTCTTTTGCTTAATGGTGGACTTCTAAGAGGGAATTTACTTGGGTCAGGTATACTGTGTGTATGTGGTTTTATGCACGTAGAACTGCCTGTACTACACTATCTTTTAAATAGGTGGTGGTAAGAGGAGACAGCTTTCTTCTAGTAGATTCTTCCTTAAGTTTCTTTAGTGATTCCGGGGGCGCTCACTTGACCGTGATGTGCCTGACCTGGTTAGCATCTAAACCTCCTCCTCTGATGTGGTACAGCTGTCTGCTAAATTAGTTACAGAAAGATGGTGACTTTAACTCAGACAGTTCTCTCTTACCTCGCTATTGTTTTATCTGGATAATTCTAATTTGGATTAGAGCAGCGGAGGGAAAAGATGCCTTACACTGAAACGGACGCGAGTCTGTGAGAAGAAAGCCAGGCGTCCTTGGAGACTGTGCCAATGAAAAGGCGAAGAAAAATGAGTGGAATAAATCTGAGTGCACGTAGTCCTGCATCCCGAAGGGAGCACAGAAGGAAGGTTGCTTGCTTAGAAGAGCAGTGGATGCTTCGTGCCCGCCTTAAAGAGAATATTAACAGAGAGAATTCTTTGTAAGACAAGCTGCCCCGCGGGGTGTGGGTAGCAAATACGTTGGAAAAAATACAGCCACAAGCTCCGAATGGCACAGTAGGCGAGCTGTGATCGGCCCGACAAGGCCTCCCGCGGGCGCCCTCTGCCGCCACCTGCTGGTGGGAAAGGGGTACTGCAGGCAGCCGGGGGACGTGCATGCGCGTTGGCACCCGCGGGCGCCCTCTGCCGCCACCTGCTGGTGGGAAACGGGTACTGCAGGCGTCCGGGGGGGGCGCGCATGCGCGGTGGGCTCCGGTGGAGCCCTCTGCCGCCACCTGCTGGTGGGAAAAGGGTACTGCAGGCGGCCGAGGGGCGCGCATGCGCGGTGGCACCGGCGGGCGCCCTCTGCCGCCGCCTGCTGGCCTTATTCGGGTACTGCAGGCGGCCGGGGGCCGCGCATGCGTGGTGACGCCCGCGTGCGCTCTCTGCCGCCACCTGCTGATGGGAAAGGGGTACTGCAGGCGGCCGGGGGGCGCGCATGCGCGGTGACGCCCACGGGCGCCCTCTGCCGCCACCTGCTGGTTTTAGTCGGGTACTGCAGGCGGCCGACGGGCGCGCATGCGCGGTGACGCCCGCGGGCGCCCTCTGCCGCCACCTGCTGGTTTTAGTCGGGTACTGCAGGCGGCCGAGGGGCGCGCATGCGCGGTGGGGCCCGGGGGCGCCCTCTGCCGCCTCCTGCTGGTGGAAAACGAGTACTGCAGGCGGCCGAGGGAAGCGCATGCGCAGTGGGGCCCGGGGGCGCCCTCTGCCGCCTCTTGCTGGTGGAAAACGAGTACTGCAGGCGGCCGTTGGGCCGTGCATGCGCGTTGCTTATTACGTCGTTGTTTTTTTTGATGTGTAATTTCCTACGCTCCTAGATTTTTCTTCATATGTAAATCACACAGAATCACAGATCTTCTAGGTTGGAAGAGACCTCAAGATCATTGAGTCCAACCTCTGACCTAACACTAACGTTTGAGCTAATTCCCGTGGAAAATATTTCATTTACTTTCTTGGTTGTATTGTCCTTTCTGTGTTCAAAGCTGAGGCATAAATACGGTAAATTTTGCTTCTAGAAACACCCCAGTTCTCTTGTCTGCACTCTGCATGCTGTAAACTAGGGATAGGCACAAAAAAAACAAATAAATAAATAAATAAAAGAACACAGCTGCTGCTGCTCCTGCTCTCTTTCTTGTGGTTTGCCCCCTCCTCTTTCCCAGGTGATTGGGTTTGGGTGCTGGGCGGGGCCAAATGGTATAGGAGCCCCAGGCACGGCATCAGAGAGCTCCTTCTGCCCGGGCTGCTCTTTGGGGTCAGTGCTTTGTTGATGCTTCTGTTAGCTACATGCAGGGTTCTTTTGGTGGGTCAGGGTCTGGTACGATCTTTTAGAGGAAACCGATCTAGTAGTATGTGCATTTGTTGCTTGAAGCTCTTTGGAGGTGATTAATTGTTATAGCACATTTATGGATAGGATGTCAATGTTATTTTGTGCGTTTGCTTTGTTGTTCTAGGTCCCTCGTGATTTTTGCAGGGTTACAGGGCAGATGCCACCAGATCTACCCCTTTTGTTGTTTTTGTTTTGTTTGATTTTTTTTTTTTCTTGATTTTTCTTTTTCTTTTTTGGAAGGGGGTTTGGTTGGGATTTGAGCGTCCTATTTTTTTGGGTTTGGGACTTGAGCATCTCAATTTTGCGGGTTTGGGATTTGAGCGTCTTAATTTATTGGGTTAGGGGTTTTAGGCATAGGACTTCAGGGGTTTAGTGTGGTAAATAGTTTGGGTTAGGTCCGTAGGGGTTTCGAGGATGTTTAGGGATAGGGCTTGAGGCTTTTTTGTGTAAGGGCGGGAAGGGCTAGGGTTACAGTGAGTGCTGTTAAATGTAGTTCTCGAAAACCCGGCCTCTGATTGGCCGTGCTGGCTGTCCAGGGAATTCTGGTAGGTGTAGTTTTCCGGCACCAGGCTTCCGGTAGGCCGTGTTGACTGCCCGGAGCATGCCGGGAGATGTAGTTCTGGGACTCCGAACTTCCGGGAGGCCGTGTTGGGTGCCCGGAGCATGCCTGGAAATGTAGTTCTGGGACTCCGGACCTCCGGGAGGCCATGTTGAGCGCCCAGAGCATGCCTGGAAATGAAGTTCTCGGGAACCAGGGTTGGGCTTAGGGACTAGGGCTAGAGTTTAGGGTGAGGGTTGGGGTTAGGGTTAGGGCTAGTGAATGCTGGTTCTCTGTGTTTGCAGATGACGGTGAGCGTGTTTAAACTAATTCCAGTTGAAGAAGTTTCAGTTACTTGCTTGGTGCCGTTATCAGTTCAACATTAAAAGCTGCAGCAAAAGCAAAAGGGGATTTTTGCTTCCAGAAACACCACAGGTCTCTTGTCTGCTCTCTGAATGTTTTTGAGATAAAACAGATTTTAAAAAACAAAGGAAAGGAGAGGAAAACAAAACAAAACACAGCTGCTCCTTTTGCTCTCTTCCAACCTTCATGTGCTTTGCCCCTCCCCTTTCCCAGGTGATTGGGTTTGGGTGCTGGGCGGGGCTAAATGCTATATGAGCCCCAGGCATGCCATCAGAGAGCTCCTTCTGCCTGGGCTGCTCTTTGGGGGCAGTGCTTTGTTTTTCCTTCTGTCCGTTGCAGGGTTGTTTAGGCAGGCTGGAGTCTATGGATTTCTGGATTTTAAGTGCTTGGAATTCACTTAGTAGAGGGATGTTTAGTAGGGGCTGCTGGCTCAGTTTGGGGGGCGGTTGTCACTGCAGTTATTTTCCTACAGCCAATAGAGTAAAATTCCAGTTTGCCTTTTAGAGGTGCTATAAGTGGGTAAAGAGAACAGATGGAAGCGTGTGCCACGTGGGGTAGGCAAGCGGCTGAGGTACAGGAGGGGATGAGAGCATGTGATTTTTTTTCTGGGGATGAAATGGACTCAATTTTGTTGGTGTATAATCTGTTCTGCTCCTAGATTTTTCTTTCAACGTGAAGAAAAGTTTGAGCTAATTCCAGGTAAGAAAGTTCCAGTTACTTGCTGGGTCGTATTGTCCTTTTAATATTCAAAGCTACAGCAAAAGCGTGGGGATTGTTGCTTCTAGAAACACCCCAGTTTTCTTGTCTGCACTCTGCATGCCGTTGAGCTAAAGCAGACTAAAAAATAAATAAATACAGGAAACACACACACAAAAAACAACAATAACAAAAACAACAACAACAACAAAAAAAAACACCATTGGGTGATGTGTTGTGAACGCAACGATCATTTAATCCCTTTGTTTTCCCAGGTGGTGTGGATGATACTGGTTGCACTGTTGGAGCTTGGATTTGGAGAGGAACAGGTGAGCATAGTTGTATGTTGCATCAGCAGTAGTCAGCGTTGTGGAGAAGGTGGGCATCATGACCGGCATGCTAGTGAATGCTGGTACTCTGTTTTTGCAGCTGATGATGAGCCTGGCAATTGACTAAGATGACGACCAGTGCCTGTGCATTTCTTGAGGCGGAGGGAATTTACCATGCAGCAACCTGAGAGCTAAGTTGGGGGGCACCTGGTATTTGCATATCTGGGGTGGCTAATGGGAGCTGGGAGCCAGAGCAGCGTGGAGCCAGCTGGCTGAAAATACTTGGTGCCGCTGCGAGGGTGGTTCAGGCTGGGTCACGTTCAGGCTGCTTGTGGCCGGGTCACCAGGCTAATAGAAGCAGCGGGATTATTTTGTAGCGTGAGTGCGTGCGCCAGGCAGGACAGTTTCCTTCTGTTCGTCTGTCCTGTAGTGTTGCTTCTGCAATGTCTGTTCTGTGTTTCTCGGGTCTTGATATCCTCCTAGCTTTTTACACTGGACTGACCAGACAGGCGACTTGGTAGCGGTGCTGAAGGGCCTCAGTGCTTGTTTTGTCATCGTGGCTCTGATCCGAGCACTTCTTGTCTTGCAGTCGCTGCTTGAAGTGCAGCTCTGTTTCAGGTCTCGTGCATCATATTCGGTTTGAGATCGCATCTGTTTCCATCCTCGCTCTTGCGGAAGTCATCTGGGCCGCATCAGGAGCTCTTGCTTGGGAATTGATTTCCTAAGCGTCGTCTTATGTGATTAAGGAGGTATTGGGGAGGCAAGGACAGTCCCCAGACAAGGACTGTATATCTCGAAACAAGCCACCGGAACTCACGATAAGGAAGCGGCAGACGGACAGAGAAACAAATGTAAGGACTATAAATCTCAAAACTGGACGTTGGAATTCATTATAAAGAGACAACAAAGGGAAGAATTAGCAACAGCCAGCTCTTGCGATTAAGAAACATGCCAACTCAGCGGATTCCTGACCAAAGGTGAAAAGTACAATGTGAGGAAGACTCGGGGTCTTCCTCCCAAAGACCCCTGCCCACGTCCCAAAGGCCCCTGCCCACAGTTCTTGGGAGGCTCTGCTCAGGCGCAAGGTGCCAAAAGACTAATGAGCATGAGAAGCGAGGGAAGGCGGGGGTAGGCAATGAATATGTATAGGCGCCGGTAGAATATTGATAGATTGATTGTATAAATTCAAGACTGCTTTCTGCTTTGGGTATGCACGATAGGTGGAGAGATCCCCCCGTGCATCCAGCGCTGCAATAAAGAATATACCGCTTAAAGGAATTTCGGCTTCAATCTTTGAATCATATGGGGTTTTCAGTCCCCATCCTTCTGGTCTCTTGTCTTGAAGGAAGGCTTTTTAGGCCTCCATCACCCCAGTTCTGGCAGTGTCTTCCAGTCGCGTGTCGTGACATTTGAGTCTCTCCTTGGGTCTGGTGCAGAGCACCTGTTGTGACTTGCTGTTGCCATAGGGCTTCCCTCCGGGGGTCACTTTTTCTTGCGCCTTGTGTTGTGTGTTTTGTTTGTAGTGTTTGCGGCGTGGCTGTGTGTGTATGTGTTTGGTCTGGAGCTGTCCTGCCTGGCAGTTAGTGATGACAGCTAACGTGGCAGTGCATGGGTGTGCTAATACATTGTCCGGACTGTGTTGGCGAAGACATCCGGTCTGCCTCTGCGCACGTACTGAAGGGCAGCAGGCACAGTCATCTCTGTGGTGTTTGTCAGATGTGTGTGTGGGGGGGAAGAGTTGAGCTGCTTGCGAGCAGCTGCTCGCATAGTGCTTGAACGGTGTGCTTGAGGAGGAGGTCTGTGGAATCTTGAAAGCTTACAGATAAGGGGTTTTTGAAACTTTTATTTTTATTTCTCTCCTGTCCCCAGTAGAGTGTAAACCTTTGGAGGAACCTGTCACAGGAAAGAGCTCCTTCCGGAACTGTTCAGCGCTCCGTAGGCAGCTCGGTGACTGGCTTGGTCTACTTCTGAGGTGTGCTGAGGTATGGGGGCTGCTGTTTTGAAATGATAATATTGTAAGCGGGGTCCCTTTGTGTTGTTGAGGGATGGGTGCTAATGCTGGCAGCTGAACGATTATCTTGTGACCGTTTTCATTTGTTAAAGCTGAAACACAGTGTACAACGCGGGACTTGACCGGAGCTGCTTTTGGCAAGGTGAGCGATGAACAGATGTAGCAGGTACTTTAGGGGTGCAGTTGTCACTGCAGTTACTTAACTGCACAAAGTACAGTAAAAATCCTGTTTATATTTCAGGGGTGTTGTAGCTGGCCTAAGAGAGCAGATGGAAGCATCTGCCTCGAGGGCAGGTGAGGGAGCAGAGGTTAGGGAGCAGATGAGAGTAACTGTCCCAGCTGTGCTGTGGCTTTGGATGCTGCTTCAGCCTATGCTTTTCTTTTTGTTTCACAGGTGTGTCGCACAGGCTCAGAGGGGCCAAGCTGCACTCTGAAGAGCAGCACGGGAAGGGCGGGCTGTTTGTGAGCTGGATTGGAGCAGAACTGCCAAGTAGCACGAGGTGACTGCGAAGGGTCTTGCTTTGCAGGTGCCATGGCAGGCTCTCCACAGAAGCGGTTGAGGATTTGAGAAGAGGTTGCAGATCATCGAGGAGCGACACGTGCAGGGACGGCTTGAAAACGGTATGGCTGCTTTCTCTTCTGTTTATCAGGTGTCCCAGGCGACGTGGGCTGTGATGTTAGCCTTTAGGATCGGAACAAAGCAGGTGCTGATGGCGGTCTTCTTCGGTAGGCAAAGAGGTGCCCGAAGCCCCCTCCTGTGCAGCCTGAGCACGCCTCGCTGAGGATGAAGCTTGCTTTCCAGCAGTTCTGGAAACTGTGTTGAGGCTGAAATGCTGCGTCTGTGTTTGGGTTGGGGTTGCACCTTGGTGAGTGTAGGGATGGGTTTTAAGTGGGTGCAGCGGAGGGCCCGGCCCCAGTGTCCTGTAGTGTGTTTTGACCCATCAGCATAGCCTTTTGGTTCTCAGATAGCCTGCTGAAGTAAGTGATTTTTGCTGCGAGTGGAACGGAATTGATTTTGTTGGCGTATAATCTGTTCTGCTCCTAGATTTTTCTTTCTGCGTAAATAAAAGTTTGAGCTAATTCGAGCTGAAAAAGCTTCAGTTACTTGCTTGGTTGTGTTGTCCTTTCAATATTCAAAGCTGCAGCGAAAGCATGGGGATTGTTGCTTCTAGAAACTCCCCAGTTCTCCTGTCTGCCCTCTGCATGCTGTTGAGCTAAGCCTTATAAATAAGTAAATAAACCACAGCTGCCGCTCCTCCTCTTTCTACTTTCATGTGCTTTGCCCCTCCCCTTTCCCAGGTGATTGGGTTTGGGTGCTGGGTGGGACCAAAAGGTATATGAGCCCCAAGTATGCCGTCAGAGAGCTCCTTCTGCCTGGGCTGCTCTTTGGGGGTAAGTGCTTTGTTTTTCCTTCAGTCAGTTGCCGGGTTCTCTAGGCAGGCTGGAGTCTATGGATTTCTGGAATTCTAAGGGCTTGGAATTCACTTCATAGAGGGATATTTAGCAGAGGTTGCTGGCTCACTTTTTTTGGGGGATGGTGGGATGATACGCTCCTGTGTTTGATCTGTATTTTAATCTCTAGATGAATCAACCCACTTGTGTAACTCTCCAGAGGACTAAAACCAGCTTGATGACATGCTACAAGAGGCTTGACCGCGTTGGTGCAGTATTACCAAGAGACCGAGCAGGGTCACCTTTTTCATCTGCAAAGGGTATGTCTGTCATCACCCCTGCCGGGGCTGCTATGCATTCGTGGCCTTGTGGCATTTGTGGTCTTCAGTTTGTTTGTTTGTTTGTTTGTTTATTTGTCTGGCTCTGGTCTCTGTGTTTGAGTCCTCTGCATGTGCCGCACTGTTTGCGTATCCATTGTGGATGTGACCTTGTCTCTTTGTTTCTTGTAGCTCAGGGCGTAGGCACGGAAGCTTGAACGAAGCATGAGGGTGAGTGGACAGCAGTGGGGGCCCCGAGTTGCTCGGTGGACTGTGTGAGTCTGCTTCAGCTGTCGGGCCGGCTTTGCAAGTGCCTTGCGACAGCAGAGTACGTCTCCTGCCACGTTTCTGACACGTGCCAGACGTCAGCGGTTCCAGGGTTCCAGTTCCTGAAATGCTGGAGATGCTCGGAGCACGAGAGGAGCTGGGGCGGCTTCGGGGGGCTGGGGGAGAGGGGACAGGGGAGAGGGGGGCGGCTGCGGCGGCGGGGGGGGGCAGAGAGGGCAGCAGGAGGAGGTGCCGTTGCGTGCGCGTGGCCGACGCCCCTCTGGATTGGCTGGACTGCTCCGTCCCGAGGCATGCTGGGAGCTGTAGTTCTGCGCTGCCGGGCGGCCACGTGGGCTCCGGGCTGCGCGGCCGGGCCGGGGCCGGGGCCGGGCCGTGCGCGCCGGGAGGCGCAGGTTGCCGCTGGCGGCGAGCGCGGTTGCCGGCGGTGAGGCGAGCGAGAGCCTCCGGGGGTGCCTCCTCGGAGCGTCGGGCCGGGAGGGGCGGGGGGTGTTGAGGCCGGGCGCGGGTCCTCGCTGCGCTTGATCGTTGGGCTGCGCCGCGCCGCGCCTCGGAGGCTTTCCTCTCCCTGCGTCCTGACAGCCGGCTCTCTCCTTGTGCTGCGGTTCACCGGGGCAGAAGCAGCTCCCCGCCGCTAGGACCCCTGCGGGGTTTGTTGCCGAGCGAAGGTGGCGCACCGGGTAAAGCGAGGAAAGCCGCAGCTGGCGTGCTGCGGTCGCAGGGTTCTCAGGAGAGAGAGCAGCCCGTCCGTCCCGACTGCCCAGGTAAGTCGCAGCGACCTCGGGGTGGAATCAAGGCGTGCTCGTAAGCTTCCTGCAGCCCCGGCTCCAAGGCTTCATTGAATTTGCGGAAGCGCGAGCTGCTCGGCGCTGGGAAGCGCAAAGGGAAGGAAGGCACGTAGTGCCTGCCGAGTCGTAGTAGCCTCTTAGACCTAGAATGAACTGGCCTGTCAGGCTGTGTCTGTTGCTCAGTCTTTGGTACGAGAGGCTAAACTTTGTCCCGCCTCAGCTTTCGGAGTTGTCCTAGGAATAGACCGGTGCTTGCGGGGCTTTCCAGGACGCTGGTTGCGGTCAGTGAGGACAGACGTGAGAGGCAATTTCTGTCTGTCTGTCTGTCTGTTGGTTATGTCCCAAGAGTTTTGCTTGAACTGTGTGCAATAAAGGAGGCCTTGGGCCTGTACTGAGCAGCGAGAGAGAGCAAAACTCTGCGTAAGCACTGGCCGTGGCAACGTTGCTTGGGAGTTGAGCGGCTGGGGGTCTTTCCAGAGGTGGGGGGTCTTCCCAGCGGAACTCGGTACGCAGGCAGAAACGTGACCTTCGAGGTCTTTGTTTGTCTTGCGCTGCAGCTGTGGTATTTGCCCCATAACTGTATGGAGTTGCTGAATTCTCGAGGGGATGATGATAGAGACGTCCCTGGTTCAGCCTTTTTTTGCCGCAGTCCTTGCAGAAGTTCTGGAAAAATGAGTAGTATCCTTCTCTTTAAGTTCACCTTTTAAAGAGTTCTTCCTGCAGACTCCTGTCTCCGTGGTTTAGGTACGTGATCTGTGTGAAACAGAGCCAGGCTTTCCTGTTAACGAGTGCCCTGATTGAAATTCCCTGTTGTTGGAGAACAAGAACCATCGGTGGTGCTTGGCAGTTTAAAACCTCTTGGCTTACGCAAAGGCTAACTTGCCAAAGCGAATGGGAAGTAGCCTAAAGTTCAGTAAATGCGCTGAATAGAAAAGGCCGTCTTCTTGACGGGAAAAGAGCTTTGCAGAACGTGAGCTTTGTTTCCCGTAGGGCTCCCTGCTTGCCCACCTGTTCAGCGATTACTGCAGGCTTTGACTGGTCCCCTCAGGCCCAATATCGCACACGTGCTGTGCTGCAGACGGTGCCTTAGCTTCCTTGCCGTCTCGTGCTGCGTTACTTGTACCTGCAGAAAACTTACTGCAGTGTCACAGAAACCCCGTGGGAAGCGTTCCCGACTCACGCCGGTAGGACCATCCCGTCGCGGCTGGTAAAATCCAGGAGCAGGACGATGCTTGGAAGAACGTCACCTATGGAGGAGAAGACAACAGTCTCCTTCCTGTTAGGCAACAGGTTTCCAAGACTGGTTTCCCCACCCCCCTGTGCGTTTTGAAGGAGGCAGTCCCTAAGCTGATGCAATCCAACTATCCAACTGCATCTAAGATGCTGGTTGTTACTTCCATAAGCTATAAAGGAACTTAATGTGTTCTGTGTTTTTGTTTTTTTTTTTTTTTAGGTCGAGGCTTGTGTGCGTGAGTTTGGCTTGTCGCGATGGCCGGTGTAGATGATCGCTCACGTGCCCCAAAGCTCCTTGTGCTGATGCTGGATCTGCCCCACGGTAAAGGACCGCATGCTGTGTGTTCAGCTTTTCTTCCTTACCGTGTCGTCCGTATGTATGTATGTATTTACTTCTCTGAAGGAAAGGGTGGATTTTTCGTGGGTCCCTCTGTGCGCGTCTCGAACCAGGCTGCAGTAAATACGCGTAAGCGAGTAGGCTGCTGCAGCGCGTCCTGGACAGTATCAGGGTGCTACTCTGCTAGCAGTGGAGAGCTGGGTGAAGGTGCCCAGGGTAAGGGCTTGTTCTGCCTCAAGTTGAACAGAAAGTTTCAGGAGTTGAGCATCCCAGGGGATGTTTGTAGGACTGCTGTTAGACGATAAAGGTTCGGATGGCTGTCGACGAAGGGGATTTTGTTGGTTCTTTTTCGATAGCTGTTCCTGCCAAAGATCGCGTCGGTCACAAAAGGTAGTAGTAACCTTGCGGTTTCTATGTTCTGTAGCGTTTGTACTAAAATACACTGGCAGATGAATAAATGAGCAGGTACAAATACACGTGACTCTGTAGCTGAGACTAAATAACGTGCAGTTTCTTCTGTGTTTTATCTTTCAAAGCACGTTGTTGCTGAGCGCCTGAGCTTTTTGCTCGCGTTACCGAGGAAAGGAATGGCAGTGCTTCTTCCCCCCTCATCTCTCTTTTTTTTTTTTTTTTTTTTTTTTCCCCTCTCCTCTTCTTCCTCGATGACAGGGTACTCGAAATGTTTTCCTCGGATGTCCACGTGAAAAACGAAATAAATAAATAAATGCTGATGGTGAAGACACTGACAGAATTGGGTGACGTTTTCAAGGTAGAGGAGGGGCGAAGAATGTGGAAATTCCTGGTACATTAGTGGTGCTCTGTTAACAAAACTGACGTATACGCCACTTGCTGTTCCTAGGTTTTTGGTTTGGTTTTCCTTTCAGTAGTCTCCCCGAAGGCTTTTGCGGACACACGGTGTATCTTTTCTGTTCTTCCAGTATTCGTTTGTCAGGAAAGACGACCGTGCAATCCGAGGGCTGTGGACAACCATCTACCAGGTGGTTGTTGCAGCCTCCATCGGTCATGTTATTTGTGCTTTTAGCTCGCCCTCTCCTATATCTTGAGTTGAATTTCTTTTTTTTTTTTTTTTTTTGGCAACGCTATGTTTGCAGTGATAGCATTGCTGCCGAGGTATTTTTGACTAAAAATGATCTTAACTGTAGTAGTGAATTCACAGAGTGTGGCTTTGTGTAACGACTCCCGTGATCACAACTTTTTTTTTTTTTTTTTTCCTTTGTCACAGATAGGAGGAAAGCTCTTTCCGGAGAGATGGAAAGAAAGTTGTTTCAGAATACGTTCAGAATGTCTGAAGTTGTTTTGGAATTTTTTTTTGTTTTGTTTTGTTTTTTTTTTAGCAGTTAACGGTAGTACAGCCCACAGAGCAATTTCTTTGTGCGTGAGAACTCGCGGGTTAACTGAAAGTTACTTGTTTTATTATAAAACTAGGATTTGAAGCCACGGGCATTCAGAAATGCATATGATATGTCTTGTCACAGTCTTCTAGATCAGCTAAGCGGAATGAGAACCAATCTTCTGAAAACACGCAGGGATATCGTGGGGCAGGATGAAGGTAAATGGACACAATTATTTATTAATATTCTGGTACAGCTATTTAATTCACCTAAGTAGTGTTTCTGTCCTCGGTGTGGGAGAGGAAGTAGACTTTGCATCGTTTCTTGGGTCAGTCGTCCTTCCCTAGATTCCGAAGGAAAAGAATGAAATTTCTGCCTTCTGTCACAAAACACGTTGTGCGTGCTTGGAATTTGAAAATTAAGTTTCATGGGTGAGCTTTCCTGTGCAACAGGATGCAGTAGATGTTCTTATAGTGATGGTGAAAGGAAAGAGGGGCTTTATTTGCCTTTTGCTTTTCCTTTGTTTTGTAGAGGGAGGAAATAGTGATTTCTAGATCTTAAATGCTAACACTGGAAATGGAAGCGTGCGAGGCTTGTATTTCCTTAGTCTTAAGGTAGACTAAATTTAGATACCTTGTTCTGCTGCAGACTGCCTTCACGGCGTTCCTGTTGCTCAAAGGGGAAATCGTCAGGAGTAGTTGAAAATGATGCCTTCACCCCTTCGGGAGATTGATCCAGATCAACCAAAAAGGCTTCTTCATACACTTGGCAGTCTGTTCAAACAGGATGAGAAGGTAGGAGAAGTCTTGCTATCTGCTGTATCACTATTTGAAAAGTAACTGAATTGTAACACGGAGGCAAATACTCTGGTAGTGAATTGACGAAGCAATTGTTTTTTACTTATAT
The DNA here is from genome assembly GCF_965140915.1 of Aythya marila. Classification (NCBI taxonomy): domain Eukaryota; kingdom Metazoa; phylum Chordata; class Aves; order Anseriformes; family Anatidae; genus Aythya; species Aythya marila. The sequence continues at coordinate 112,375 of NW_028136617.1, read as the reverse complement.
TAAAAAAAAAAAAAAAAAGTCTTTTCAGGGTACGATGATAGATGAAGCAGATAAATTTGTTGCTGGGCCTCAGAATAAGATCAAGCGTCCTGGAGAGCCCAATACTCCAGCATCACTAAAGAGAGAAGGCGTAGCACGTCGCCGCTATTGCGACGGCCACAGTCACTGTTGTGACAAACCATGTTGGTGGGAAAGGGCCACCCTGTGCTGCTGGATCTCCGTCACCATATCTGAACCTCAAAGGCATGCCAACAAATAAAAGTATGTTGGAGTTGTTGTAGTACAGGAACTTGTGTGGTCATAAATGGACATAGTGTGCAGGAAAAAAAAAAAAAAGGTCTCCGTGCTTTCTGTGTTAATTCAAAAGGACACGTAAGTTTTAGAGTTAATTGGGACTGAATTTCTTTGGTCGGCTTAGACAAACAGGCTGTTGCTATAGGTAACGAAGTCCTGAATGAGCAATAATTTGGAACTGTTTCTAAAAAGTGCTGAAACCTTTCACCACGATGGTTTGGCGGTAGCAAGGATTTCATTTCAGCTTTTAATTCTCATTTGTGTATTCTATAGTGGGGAAGGGAGAAGTGGGGAAGGAAAGTGTGTAAAAAAAAAAAAAAAAAAAAAAAAAATTTAAATTTCTCACAAATAGTAATTTACCCACCTGTTGCAGCAGAGTCGAAAGAAAAATTTGCTGGAACTGGGGGAAGGAGGGGAAACTTTTAGTTTACTTTAGTCACTGAAATGGGAATACAGCAAATAACTTCACGACAGTCATATGAGACGGTAGCAGCCCAAAAGGAGGTATTCCTGTGGTTGCGTCAAAGGGTGAATAAAACTACTGAAGTGATCTGACAGTGCTGAGTAACTCTCTCCACAGTACTTTCAACAAGAAGGGATGCAGAATAATGTCCTTCTGTGTTTTTTGATCCTGCAGTTATATGCACTACTAAGCTCCTTCTTAATTTTCAGACACTGGTATCAGTACTGTCCAAGATGGTAATGGAGAGAAGAAAGCAGAAAACTGTCAGTTGCTGGAAGAGCAAATTGATGGCTTGTCTGTGCAAATGGCTTCTTCGGTTCCAGCTGTTAAGGGAGAGGATGAAATGTCACCTGGTGACTTAGACTCTCTACATGATGAGTTCAATTGCTTAAATGATGCAAAGATGGCTTGGATCGTAAACCTGGTACCAATGCACTTGTTCGAGGGCCTCTAAATTACAGCGTGGCTGGAGATGACCAAAAACGAGTGATGGAGTCTACTTCTGAATCTGTGCCAAATTGATTTAAAATAACACCTACAATGTTGGAGGGAAGCGATGCTGGTATTAAAATCAGAGTGGTGAAAGAGGTTCGCAAACGTGGAAGAAGTAAGTTCTTTATTAGTGTATTAAAAATAGGCTAGGGGTACAGCAGACTTTTTCTTGAAATGAGGATCTATTTTGAAAATAAAACCTCAGATTTGGAATGATTTTTGATTACTCGTGTACAAGTAGTGGAAGAACAAGAAAGTAAGTACATGTATTCAGAGTCCAACTTTATATCCTCACCGTCCTTACTGCAGCACTCTTAAGCAGGCTTAGTCACAGCACCATAGTTGGTTCAGAGAAGAAAACACAGAAACCAATGAAAAAATACTGTTGTTTCACATCTAAGGTGTCCGGTTCATTCTTTTGCGCTAATTTTTTTTTTTTTGTTAAACTTCATACGAGACAATCGTGCTCATGCTCCACATAGATCGGTCACCTTGTAAAGAGTAGTTATCTTAAACCTCTGCTTTCAAAAATGACAGCTCTAGGTTGAAACATGGCTCGGTATCCCTTTGTTTCTATTAACTGCTGATCATGGCAGCGTGTTCGTGGAGATACAAGGCTTCTCTGCTGATTAAACCTAGTCTGCATTTTCCAAGGGCAGGTGTTTCTAGATACTGCTCTTTTAAGAGAACAAAATTCAGCGTTACATTTGAATATCAGCTAATCGATATCACTTCAAATTATTGGTATGCTGGCTTTTTTTTCTTACGTGCATTACTGTATGCAGAAATGGGAAACTCTAGGCTTTGTTGTTTTTCCTTTGGCTGTTGAGATTTACTGAAAATGCATTTACAAGATCTGTTTCTAATATCTGTTTGGATCTCTTCTTTAAGATCGTGAAAAAAATCTTCTCTCTTCTTGAGGAGGTACGTACAAGGACGGATGGAAACTCAGAAGTATTTCATTGAATTTGCTATAAGGGAAGGAGCAAGGTTTGTATAGATACGAATGATTCGGAGTTAAACGCTAACGTTGTTCATGATAGCAAATCTCAGTCTTTTCCAAAACAAGTGTTTTGTTTTGACATACTTAAATTATTACAGTTTCAGCGCTCAAACTGCCGTTGTATTTTCTGAAGTAAATGGTCGTTACCTAGAGCTGAAGTGTGAAATAGAAAGATACGGGTGGTTATGGAAGAAAGACCCAGAATTTGCGTGGGTTGGGGAAAGATGGCTGTATCAAATTAAATTTGCCATTCTGATGTCAGAAATGAGGGAAGCTCTTCCATGCTGGAAACAGAGAGCCTCTGCTAATACTGTTTGTCGTGGCCAAATAATACTGAGTTATTTAACTGCTGTTTTTGGAAGAAGAAATGAAATTACTTCCCTAGGTTTAAAAATCGTGTCTTAATACAGCACTTAGAGAGAACGCTAGAGGAGCTAGAGTTCAACAGCCTACCCAACAGAGTTAATCAGGTGAACGGTAGATAATAGTGTACCAGCCAGAGGAATACGGACCGGGAATGAGTTTGCTGTGCCGCAGAAGAGTGGAAGAGGACGTAGCTGTTGCCCTCGCCATCCTGGCGGTCGAGTGATCTTACTGTCAGAGTCCGAGAAGAAGCAGCAGAGCTTTAACTTTACGAACCTCTATCGGCAGAAGCTGGGCTGTAACCTTAAGGACGTGCTATGAAAGGTGTGGCTTTTTTCCTGTGGAGGGTGCTCTTTGCTCAACAGGCTGAAAAAAATAACCATTGCTGCCCCTCCTGCAGGTGGTGAGAATTTACTCACTTGAATACTGTCATTAGCCGTTTTACGTGCAATAGGCAGTGGATCGCACTAAAATGGGGCACTGTCAAATGCACACAGTGTCTGCATTGTGGAGAGATCCCATCTGTTGTGTGTTCCCCCCCCCCCCCCCCCCCCAATAAAAAAACAACCAAACAAACAAAACTCCCAGAAACACCTGCACTGGTAATATTGCATGTTGCCAGCACAGAGACGAGGGCCTTGTTCCCGAGAACTGCTAGCCATGCCTTTAAACTTGAGATTCAGCGTAGATCGAGAGTAAAGAAACTGCTGTTGTGTTAATGAAAGCTAAAGACAGCCCTGTGACTGTTACCACTTGGTGGTTACTAAACAATCTACCTCAGACTCTCTTCTGTTTTTATCTGCAGACATTATGAAAGCGCACCTGAGGCTTCCCAGGTCCCTGACTTCAGTTCTCTTTCATCCCGTGAGGAGGACGGAGATTCTACAGGTGGCCTTGCCTTGGCACACGCTGTGCTTCGGAAGCACTAAAAAGAAATGCTTTTAAAAGTGTGCATTTATTTTAATGTTCATACAAAAGAGATTGGTTTTGAACAGTGTTGTTACCGGATCACTAATTTGATATTTTAACTGTATACATTTTTTTGAACATAGGTGTGTGGGTGTGTGTGTGTGTATATGTATATATATATATATATATAAAAAAAATAAACCGTTTTATTAATTCTCGTTAAGTGCTGATCTGAGGAGTCTGTAATGGGCAGCGCTGAATTCCTCAAATTGTCTGTCACCAACAGACCGCTAATATTTTTTGTGAAACCAGTCTGCATATCCTGAAACCCCACTTCTGGTAATAGCTGCGGAATGTGTTTGTTACTTACCTCCCGGTAGCACGTACCCTGGAGCACCTGCCTCATCAGTCAGCTCAGCCTGTACAGGGTGTACATTTTTGCTCCAAGGCTAAAGTGTTAAAGACACCAAGTTCCAGCTTACCAAATCCTTGGTTACCCGAGTTAATATCCTCCCTTCCGTTCCTCTTACTCTTTTGTTCAAAGGTAATGTTGTGAATCACAGAAAATGCAACGAAGACTGGAGCACCTGCACGTAATTAATATTTTCCTTTTAAACGGTAATATGCCAGTAGTAAGTGGCTCTTCAGATAATTTTATTTTCGGTTGTTCTCATTTAAAAACAGTCTCCTGCTCCTTTAACAGCTTTCTTTTAAAAGACAGGTTGAAGTTGTGCTGGCGTTAAGAAGCTCTTCACAAGGTACTGGGGCTGTCCTGAGGATTCCACTTGACCAGCCAGCAGAAGAGGCAGGGAAACATACTTACGTTGATGGCCTGAACTTCTCTTCCTATTACTCTTTTTAGTACTAGCCAGCGTGTGTGAGACATCTTTTCCTTCTCCTGTGGAGCAGTGGGCTGGTCTTTCTGGAAGAGGTTGTTTGACCATTGGAATTACACCAGTGACATTCAAGAAGGAAATGAAATCCAAAAGCAGCAGCGTATCTTTATTACTACGTTAAGTGAGAAAGTGACACGTGGAACGAACTCGTTATAAACAATTCTGAACTCTTTTCTTAGCGGGAACGTACTTACCTGTACCGTTGAACGTACTTGAAAAAAAAAAAACAAACAAACCACAGGAGTACCTTGGAATACATAGGGCGATTCATCCCTTCAGGATCATTACACGGCAGCTGTATGTCACCACAATACACCTCTTTTGCTTAATGGTGGACTTCTAAGAGGGAATTTACTTGGGTCAGGTATACTGTGTGTATGTGGTTTTATGCACGTAGAACTGCCTGTACTACACTATCTTTTAAATAGGTGGTGGTAAGAGGAGACAGCTTTCTTCTAGTAGATTCTTCCTTAAGTTTCTTTAGTGATTCCGGGGGCGCTCACTTGACCGTGATGTGCCTGACCTGGTTAGCATCTAAACCTCCTCCTCTGATGTGGTACAGCTGTCTGCTAAATTAGTTACAGAAAGATGGTGACTTTAACTCAGACAGTTCTCTCTTACCTCGCTATTGTTTTATCTGGATAATTCTAATTTGGATTAGAGCAGCGGAGGGAAAAGATGCCTTACACTGAAACGGACGCGAGTCTGTGAGAAGAAAGCCAGGCGTCCTTGGAGACTGTGCCAATGAAAAGGCGAAGAAAAATGAGTGGAATAAATCTGAGTGCACGTAGTCCTGCATCCCGAAGGGAGCACAGAAGGAAGGTTGCTTGCTTAGAAGAGCAGTGGATGCTTCGTGCCCGCCTTAAAGAGAATATTAACAGAGAGAATTCTTTGTAAGACAAGCTGCCCCGCGGGGTGTGGGTAGCAAATACGTTGGAAAAAATACAGCCACAAGCTCCGAATGGCACAGTAGGCGAGCTGTGATCGGCCCGACAAGGCCTCCCGCGGGCGCCCTCTGCCGCCACCTGCTGGTGGGAAAGGGGTACTGCAGGCAGCCGGGGGACGTGCATGCGCGTTGGCACCCGCGGGCGCCCTCTGCCGCCACCTGCTGGTGGGAAACGGGTACTGCAGGCGTCCGGGGGGGGCGCGCATGCGCGGTGGGCTCCGGTGGAGCCCTCTGCCGCCACCTGCTGGTGGGAAAAGGGTACTGCAGGCGGCCGAGGGGCGCGCATGCGCGGTGGCACCGGCGGGCGCCCTCTGCCGCTGCCTGCTGGCCTTATTCGGGTACTGCAGGCGGCCGGGGGCCGCGCATGCGTGGTGACGCCCGCGTGCGCTCTCTGCCGCCACCTGCTGATGGGAAAGGGGTACTGCAGGCGGCCGGGGGGCGCGCATGCGCGGTGACGCCCACGGGCGCCCTCTGCCGCCACCTGCTGGTTTTAGTCGGGTACTGCAGGCGGCCGACGGGCGCGCATGCGCGGTGACGCCCGCGGGCGCCCTCTGCCGCCACCTGCTGGTTTTAGTCGGGTACTGCAGGCGGCCGAGGGGCGCGCATGCGCGGTGGGGCCCGGGGGCGCCCTCTGCCGCCTCCTGCTGGTGGAAAACGAGTACTGCAGGCGGCCGAGGGAAGCGCATGCGCAGTGGGGCCCGGGGGCGCCCTCTGCCGCCTCTTGCTGGTGGAAAACGAGTACTGCAGGCGGCCGTTGGGCCGTGCATGCGCGTTGCTTATTACGTCGTTGTTTTTTTTGATGTGTAATTTCCTACGCTCCTAGATTTTTCTTCATATGTAAATCACACAGAATCACAGATCTTCTAGGTTGGAAGAGACCTCAAGATCATTGAGTCCAACCTCTGACCTAACACTAACGTTTGAGCTAATTCCCGTGGAAAATATTTCATTTACTTTCTTGGTTGTATTGTCCTTTCTGTGTTCAAAGCTGAGGCATAAATACGGTAAATTTTGCTTCTAGAAACACCCCAGTTCTCTTGTCTGCACTCTGCATGCTGTAAACTAGGGATAGGCACAAAAAAAACAAATAAATAAATAAATAAAAGAACACAGCTGCTGCTGCTCCTGCTCTCTTTCTTGTGGTTTGCCCCCTCCTCTTTCCCAGGTGATTGGGTTTGGGTGCTGGGCGGGGCCAAATGGTATAGGAGCCCCAGGCACGGCATCAGAGAGCTCCTTCTGCCCGGGCTGCTCTTTGGGGTCAGTGCTTTGTTGATGCTTCTGTTAGCTACATGCAGGGTTCTTTTGGTGGGTCAGGGTCTGGTACGATCTTTTAGAGGAAACCGATCTAGTAGTATGTGCATTTGTTGCTTGAAGCTCTTTGGAGGTGATTAATTGTTATAGCACATTTATGGATAGGATGTCAATGTTATTTTGTGCGTTTGCTTTGTTGTTCTAGGTCCCTCGTGATTTTTGCAGGGTTACAGGGCAGATGCCACCAGATCTACCCCTTTTGTTGTTTTTGTTTTGTTTGATTTTTTTTTTTTCTTGATTTTTCTTTTTCTTTTTTGGAAGGGGGTTTGGTTGGGATTTGAGCGTCCTATTTTTTTGGGTTTGGGACTTGAGCATCTCAATTTTGCGGGTTTGGGATTTGAGCGTCTTAATTTATTGGGTTAGGGGTTTTAGGCATAGGACTTCAGGGGTTTAGTGTGGTAAATAGTTTGGGTTAGGTCCGTAGGGGTTTCGAGGATGTTTAGGGATAGGGCTTGAGGCTTTTTTGTGTAAGGGCGGGAAGGGCTAGGGTTACAGTGAGTGCTGTTAAATGTAGTTCTCGAAAACCCGGCCTCTGATTGGCCGTGCTGGCTGTCCAGGGAATTCTGGTAGGTGTAGTTTTCCGGCACCAGGCTTCCGGTAGGCCGTGTTGACTGCCCGGAGCATGCCGGGAGATGTAGTTCTGGGACTCCGAACTTCCGGGAGGCCGTGTTGGGTGCCCGGAGCATGCCTGGAAATGTAGTTCTGGGACTCCGGACCTCCGGGAGGCCATGTTGAGCGCCCAGAGCATGCCTGGAAATGAAGTTCTCGGGAACCAGGGTTGGGCTTAGGGAGTAGGGCTGGGGCTAGGGTTAGAGTTTAGGGTGAGGGTTGGGGTTAGGGTTAGGGCTAGTGAATGCTGGTTCTCTGTGTTTGCAGATGACGGTGAGCGTGTTTAAACTAATTCCAGTTGAAGAAGTTTCAGTTACTTGCTTGGTGCCGTTATCAGTTCAACATTAAAAGCTGCAGCAAAAGCAAAAGGGGATTTTTGCTTCCAGAAACACCACAGGTCTCTTGTCTGCTCTCTGAATGTTTTTGAGATAAAACAGATTTTAAAAAACAAAGGAAAGGAGAGGAAAACAAAACAAAACACAGCTGCTCCTTTTGCTCTCTTCCAACCTTCATGTGCTTTGCCCCTCCCCTTTCCCAGGTGATTGGGTTTGGGTGCTGGGCGGGGCTAAATGCTATATGAGCCCCAGGCATGCCATCAGAGAGCTCCTTCTGCCTGGGCTGCTCTTTGGGGGCAGTGCTTTGTTTTTCCTTCTGTCCGTTGCAGGGTTGTTTAGGCAGGCTGGAGTCTATGGATTTCTGGATTTTAAGTGCTTGGAATTCACTTAGTAGAGGGATGTTTAGTAGGGGCTGCTGGCTCAGTTTGGGGGGCGGTTGTCACTGCAGTTATTTTCCTACAGCCAATAGAGTAAAATTCCAGTTTGCCTTTTAGAGGTGCTATAAGTGGGTAAAGAGAACAGATGGAAGCGTGTGCCACGTGGGGTAGGCAAGCGGCTGAGGTACAGGAGGGGATGAGAGCATGTGATTTTTTTTCTGGGGATGAAATGGACTCAATTTTGTTGGTGTATAATCTGTTCTGCTCCTAGATTTTTCTTTCAACGTGAAGAAAAGTTTGAGCTAATTCCAGGTAAGAAAGTTCCAGTTACTTGCTGGGTCGTATTGTCCTTTTAATATTCAAAGCTACAGCAAAAGCGTGGGGATTGTTGCTTCTAGAAACACCCCAGTTTTCTTGTCTGCACTCTGCATGCCGTTGAGCTAAAGCAGACTAAAAAATAAATAAATACAGGAAACACACACACAAAAAACAACAATAACAAAAACAACAACAACAACAAAAAAAAACACCATTGGGTGATGTGTTGTGAACGCAACGATCATTTAATCCCTTTGTTTTCCCAGGTGGTGTGGATGATACTGGTTGCACTGTTGGAGCTTGGATTTGGAGAGGAACAGGTGAGCATAGTTGTATGTTGCATCAGCAGTAGTCAGCGTTGTGGAGAAGGTGGGCATCATGACCGGCATGCTAGTGAATGCTGGTACTCTGTTTTTGCAGCTGATGATGAGCCTGGCAATTGACTAAGATGACGACCAGTGCCTGTGCATTTCTTGAGGCGGAGGGAATTTACCATGCAGCAACCTGAGAGCTAAGTTGGGGGGCACCTGGTATTTGCATATCTGGGGTGGCTAATGGGAGCTGGGAGCCAGAGCAGCGTGGAGCCAGCTGGCTGAAAATACTTGGTGCCGCTGCGAGGGTGGTTCAGGCTGGGTCACGTTCAGGCTGCTTGTGGCCGGGTCACCAGGCTAATAGAAGCAGCGGGATTATTTTGTAGCGTGAGTGCGTGCGCCAGGCAGGACAGTTTCCTTCTGTTCGTCTGTCCTGTAGTGTTGCTTCTGCAATGTCTGTTCTGTGTTTCTCGGGTCTTGATATCCTCCTAGCTTTTTACACTGGACTGACCAGACAGGCGACTTGGTAGCGGTGCTGAAGGGCCTCAGTGCTTGTTTTGTCATCGTGGCTCTGATCCGAGCACTTCTTGTCTTGCAGTCGCTGCTTGAAGTGCAGCTCTGTTTCAGGTCTCGTGCATCATATTCGGTTTGAGATCGCATCTGTTTCCATCCTCGCTCTTGCGGAAGTCATCTGGGCCGCATCAGGAGCTCTTGCTTGGGAATTGATTTCCTAAGCGTCGTCTTATGTGATTAAGGAGGTATTGGGGAGGCAAGGACAGTCCCCAGACAAGGACTGTATATCTCGAAACAAGCCACCGGAACTCACGATAAGGAAGCGGCAGACGGACAGAGAAACAAATGTAAGGACTATAAATCTCAAAACTGGACGTTGGAATTCATTATAAAGAGACAACAAAGGGAAGAATTAGCAACAGCCAGCTCTTGCGATTAAGAAACATGCCAACTCAGCGGATTCCTGACCAAAGGTGAAAAGTACAATGTGAGGAAGACTCGGGGTCTTCCTCCCAAAGACCCCTGCCCACGTCCCAAAGGCCCCTGCCCACAGTTCTTGGGAGGCTCTGCTCAGGCGCAAGGTGCCAAAAGGCTAATGAGCATGAGAAGCGAGGGAAGGCGGGGGTAGGCAATGAATATGTATAGGCGCCGGTAGAATATTGATAGATTGATTGTATAAATTCAAGACTGCTTTCTGCTTTGGGTATGCACGATAGGTGGAGAGATCCCCCCGTGCATCCAGCGCTGCAATAAAGAATATACCGCTTAAAGGAATTTCGGCTTCAATCTTTGAATCATATGGGGTTTTCAGTCCCCATCCTTCTGGTCTCTTGTCTTGAAGGAAGGCTTTTTAGGCCTCCATCACCCCAGTTCTGGCAGTGTCTTCCAGTCGCGTGTCGTGACATTTGAGTCTCTCCTTGGGTCTGGTGCAGAGCACCTGTTGTGACTTGCTGTTGCCATAGGGCTTCCCTCCGGGGGTCACTTTTTCTTGCGCCTTGTGTTGTGTGTTTTGTTTGTAGTGTTTGCGGCGTGGCTGTGTGTGTATGTGTTTGGTCTGGAGCTGTCCTGCCTGGCAGTTAGTGATGACAGCTAACGTGGCAGTGCATGGGTGTGCTAATACATTGTCCGGACTGTGTTGGCGAAGACATCCGGTCTGCCTCTGCGCACGTACTGAAGGGCAGCAGGCACAGTCATCTCTGTGGTGTTTGTCAGATGTGTGTGTGGGGGGGAAGAGTTGAGCTGCTTGCGAGCAGCTGCTCGCATAGTGCTTGAACGGTGTGCTTGAGGAGGAGGTCTGTGGAATCTTGAAAGCTTACAGATAAGGGGTTTTTGAAACTTTTATTTTTATTTCTCTCCTGTCCCCAGTAGAGTGTAAACCTTTGGAGGAACCTGTCACAGGAAAGAGCTCCTTCCGGAACTGTTCAGCGCTCCGTAGGCAGCTCGGTGACTGGCTTGGTCTACTTCTGAGGTGTGCTGAGGTATGGGGGCTGCTGTTTTGAAATGATAATATTGTAAGCGGGGTCCCTTTGTGTTGTTGAGGGATGGGTGCTAATGCTGGCAGCTGAACGATTATCTTGTGACCGTTTTCATTTGTTAAAGCTGAAACACAGTGTACAACGCGGGACTTGACCGGAGCTGCTTTTGGCAAGGTGAGCGATGAACAGATGTAGCAGGTACTTTAGGGGTGCAGTTGTCACTGCAGTTACTTAACTGCACAAAGTACAGTAAAAATCCTGTTTATATTTCAGGGGTGTTGTAGCTGGCCTAAGAGAGCAGATGGAAGCATCTGCCTCGAGGGCAGGTGAGGGAGCAGAGGTTAGGGAGCAGATGAGAGTAACTGTCCCAGCTGTGCTGTGGCTTTGGATGCTGCTTCAGCCTATGCTTTTCTTTTTGTTTCACAGGTGTGTCGCACAGGCTCAGAGGGGCCAAGCTGCACTCTGAAGAGCAGCACGGGAAGGGCGGGCTGTTTGTGAGCTGGATTGGAGCAGAACTGCCAAGTAGCACGAGGTGACTGCGAAGGGTCTTGCTTTGCAGGTGCCATGGCAGGCTCTCCACAGAAGCGGTTGAGGATTTGAGAAGAGGTTGCAGATCATCGAGGAGCGACACGTGCAGGGACGGCTTGAAAACGGTATGGCTGCTTTCTCTTCTGTTTATCAGGTGTCCCAGGCGACGTGGGCTGTGATGTTAGCCTTTAGGATCGGAACAAAGCAGGTGCTGATGGCGGTCTTCTTCGGTAGGCAAAGAGGTGCCCGAAGCCCCCTCCTGTGCAGCCTGAGCACGCCTCGCTGAGGATGAAGCTTGCTTTCCAGCAGTTCTGGAAACTGTGTTGAGGCTGAAATGCTGCGTCTGTGTTTGGGTTGGGGTTGCACCTTGGTGAGTGTAGGGATGGGTTTTAAGTGGGTGCAGCGGAGGGCCCGGCCCCAGTGTCCTGTAGTGTGTTTTGACCCATCAGCATAGCCTTTTGGTTCTCAGATAGCCTGCTGAAGTAAGTGATTTTTGCTGCGAGTGGAACGGAATTGATTTTGTTGGCGTATAATCTGTTCTGCTCCTAGATTTTTCTTTCTGCGTAAATAAAAGTTTGAGCTAATTCGAGCTGAAAAAGCTTCAGTTACTTGCTTGGTTGTGTTGTCCTTTCAATATTCAAAGCTGCAGCGAAAGCATGGGGATTGTTGCTTCTAGAAACTCCCCAGTTCTCCTGTCTGCCCTCTGCATGCTGTTGAGCTAAGCCTTATAAATAAGTAAATAAACCACAGCTGCCGCTCCTCCTCTTTCTACTTTCATGTGCTTTGCCCCTCCCCTTTCCCAGGTGATTGGGTTTGGGTGCTGGGTGGGACCAAAAGGTATATGAGCCCCAAGTATGCCGTCAGAGAGCTCCTTCTGCCTGGGCTGCTCTTTGGGGGTAAGTGCTTTGTTTTTCCTTCAGTCAGTTGCCGGGTTCTCTAGGCAGGCTGGAGTCTATGGATTTCTGGAATTCTAAGGGCTTGGAATTCACTTCATAGAGGGATATTTAGCAGAGGTTGCTGGCTCACTTTTTTTGGGGGATGGTGGGATGATACGCTCCTGTGTTTGATCTGTATTTTAATCTCTAGATGAATCAACCCACTTGTGTAACTCTCCAGAGGACTAAAACCAGCTTGATGACATGCTACAAGAGGCTTGACCGCGTTGGTGCAGTATTACCAAGAGACCGAGCAGGGTCACCTTTTTCATCTGCAAAGGGTATGTCTGTCATCACCCCTGCCGGGGCTGCTATGCATTCGTGGCCTTGTGGCATTTGTGGTCTTCAGTTTGTTTGTTTGTTTGTTTGTTTATTTGTCTGGCTCTGGTCTCTGTGTTTGAGTCCTCTGCATGTGCCGCACTGTTTGCGTATCCATTGTGGATGTGACCTTGTCTCTTTGTTTCTTGTAGCTCAGGGCGTAGGCACGGAAGCTTGAACGAAGCATGAGGGTGAGTGGACAGCAGTGGGGGCCCCGAGTTGCTCGGTGGACTGTGTGAGTCTGCTTCAGCTGTCGGGCCGGCTTTGCAAGTGCCTTGCGACAGCAGAGTACGTCTCCTGCCACGTTTCTGACACGTGCCAGACGTCAGCGGTTCCAGGGTTCCAGTTCCTGAAATGCTGGAGATGCTCGGAGCACGAGAGGAGCTGGGGCGGCTTCGGGGGGCTGGGGGAGAGGGGACAGGGGAGAGGGGGGCGGCTGCGGCGGCGGGGGGGGGCAGAGAGGGCGGCAGGAGGAGGTGCCGTTGCGTGCGCGTGGCCGACGCCCCTCTGGATTGGCTGGACTGCTCCGTCCCGAGGCATGCTGGGAGCTGTAGTTCTGCGCTGCCGGGCGGCCACGTGGGCTCCGGGCTGCGCGGCCGGGCCGGGGCCGGGGCCGGGCCGTGCGCGCCGGGAGGCGCAGGTTGCCGCTGGCGGCGAGCGCGGTTGCCGGCGGTGAGGCGAGCGAGAGCCTCCGGGGGTGCCTCCTCGGAGCGTCGGGCCGGGAGGGGCGGGGGGTGTTGAGGCCGGGCGCGGGTCCTCGCTGCGCTTGATCGTTGGGCTGCGCCGCGCCGCGCCTCGGAGGCTTTCCTCTCCCTGCGTCCTGACAGCCGGCTCTCTCCTTGTGCTGCGGTTCACCGGGGCAGAAGCAGCTCCCCGCCGCTAGGACCCCTGCGGGGTTTGTTGCCGAGCGAAGGTGGCGCACCGGGTAAAGCGAGGAAAGCCGCAGCTGGCGTGCTGCGGTCGCAGGGTTCTCAGGAGAGAGAGCAGCCCGTCCGTCCCGACTGCCCAGGTAAGTCGCAGCGACCTCGGGGTGGAATCAAGGCGTGCTCGTAAGCTTCCTGCAGCCCCGGCTCCAAGGCTTCATTGAATTTGCGGAAGCGCGAGCTGCTCGGCGCTGGGAAGCGCAAAGGGAAGGAAGGCACGTAGTGCCTGCCGAGTCGTAGTAGCCTCTTAGACCTAGAATGAACTGGCCTGTCAGGCTGTGTCTGTTGCTCAGTCTTTGGTACGAGAGGCTAAACTTTGTCCCGCCTCAGCTTTCGGAGTTGTCCTAGGAATAGACCGGTGCTTGCGGGGCTTTCCAGGACGCTGGTTGCGGTCAGTGAGGACAGACGTGAGAGGCAATTTCTGTCTGTCTGTCTGTCTGTTGGTTATGTCCCAAGAGTTTTGCTTGAACTGTGTGCAATAAAGGAGGCCTTGGGCCTGTACTGAGCAGCGAGAGAGAGCAAAACTCTGCGTAAGCACTGGCCGTGGCAACGTTGCTTGGGAGTTGAGCGGCTGGGGGTCTTTCCAGAGGTGGGGGGTCTTCCCAGCGGAACTCGGTACGCAGGCAGAAACGTGACCTTCGAGGTCTTTGTTTGTCTTGCGCTGCAGCTGTGGTATTTGCCCCATAACTGTATGGAGTTGCTGAATTCTCGAGGGGATGATGATAGAGACGTCCCTGGTTCAGCCTTTTTTTGCCGCAGTCCTTGCAGAAGTTCTGGAAAAATGAGTAGTATCCTTCTCTTTAAGTTCACCTTTTAAAGAGTTCTTCCTGCAGACTCCTGTCTCCGTGGTTTAGGTACGTGATCTGTGTGAAACAGAGCCAGGCTTTCCTGTTAACGAGTGCCCTGATTGAAATTCCCTGTTGTTGGAGAACAAGAACCATCGGTGGTGCTTGGCAGTTTAAAACCTCTTGGCTTACGCAAAGGCTAACTTGCCAAAGCGAATGGGAAGTAGCCTAAAGTTCAGTAAATGCGCTGAATAGAAAAGGCCGTCTTCTTGACGGGAAAAGAGCTTTGCAGAACGTGAGCTTTGTTTCCCGTAGGGCTCCCTGCTTGCCCACCTGTTCAGCGATTACTGCAGGCTTTGACTGGTCCCCTCAGGCCCAATATCGCACACGTGCTGTGCTGCAGACGGTGCCTTAGCTTCCTTGCCGTCTCGTGCTGCGTTACTTGTACCTGCAGAAAACTTACTGCAGTGTCACAGAAACCCCGTGGGAAGCGTTCCCGACTCACGCCGGTAGGACCATCCCGTCGCGGCTGGTAAAATCCAGGAGCAGGACGATGCTTGGAAGAACGTCACCTATGGAGGAGAAGACAACAGTCTCCTTCCTGTTAGGCAACAGGTTTCCAAGACTGGTTTCCCCACCCCCCTGTGCGTTTTGAAGGAGGCAGTCCCTAAGCTGATGCAATCCAACTATCCAACTGCATCTAAGATGCTGGTTGTTACTTCCATAAGCTATAAAGGAACTTAATGTGTTCTGTGTTTTTGTTTTTTTTTTTTTTTAGGTCGAGGCTTGTGTGCGTGAGTTTGGCTTGTCGCGATGGCCGGTGTAGATGATCGCTCACGTGCCCCAAAGCTCCTTGTGCTGATGCTGGATCTGCCCCACGGTAAAGGACCGCATGCTGTGTGTTCAGCTTTTCTTCCTTACCGTGTCGTCCGTATGTATGTATGTATTTACTTCTCTGAAGGAAAGGGTGGATTTTTCGTGGGTCCCTCTGTGCGCGTCTCGAACCAGGCTGCAGTAAATACGCGTAAGCGAGTAGGCTGCTGCAGCGCGTCCTGGACAGTATCAGGGTGCTACTCTGCTAGCAGTGGAGAGCTGGGTGAAGGTGCCCAGGGTAAGGGCTTGTTCTGCCTCAAGTTGAACAGAAAGTTTCAGGAGTTGAGCATCCCAGGGGATGTTTGTAGGACTGCTGTTAGACGATAAAGGTTCGGATGGCTGTCGACGAAGGGGATTTTGTTGGTTCTTTTTCGATAGCTGTTCCTGCCAAAGATCGCGTCGGTCACAAAAGGTAGTAGTAACCTTGCGGTTTCTATGTTCTGTAGCGTTTGTACTAAAATACACTGGCAGATGAATAAATGAGCAGGTACAAATACACGTGACTCTGTAGCTGAGACTAAATAACGTGCAGTTTCTTCTGTGTTTTATCTTTCAAAGCACGTTGTTGCTGAGCGCCTGAGCTTTTTGCTCGCGTTACCGAGGAAAGGAATGGCAGTGCTTCTTCCCCCCTCATCTCTCTTTTTTTTTTTTTTTTTTTTTTTCCCCTCTCCTCTTCTTCCTCGATGACAGGGTACTCGAAATGTTTTCCTCGGATGTCCACGTGAAAAACGAAATAAATAAATAAATGCTGATGGTGAAGACACTGACAGAATTGGGTGACGTTTTCAAGGTAGAGGAGGGGCGAAGAATGTGGAAATTCCTGGTACATTAGTGGTGCTCTGTTAACAAAACTGACGTATACGCCACTTGCTGTTCCTAGGTTTTTGGTTTGGTTTTCCTTTCAGTAGTCTCCCCGAAGGCTTTTGCGGACACACGGTGTATCTTTTCTGTTCTTCCAGTATTCGTTTGTCAGGAAAGACGACCGTGCAATCCGAGGGCTGTGGACAACCATCTACCAGGTGGTTGTTGCAGCCTCCATCGGTCATGTTATTTGTGCTTTTAGCTCGCCCTCTCCTATATCTTGAGTTGAATTTCTTTTTTTTTTTTTTTTTTTGGCAACGCTATGTTTGCAGTGATAGCATTGCTGCCGAGGTATTTTTGACTAAAAATGATCTTAACTGTAGTAGTGAATTCACAGAGTGTGGCTTTGTGTAACGACTCCCGCGATCACAACTTTTTTTTTTTTTTTTTTCCTTTGTCACAGATAGGAGGAAAGCTCTTTCCGGAGAGATGGAAAGAAAGTTGTTTCAGAATACGTTCAGAATGTCTGAAGTTGTTTTGGAATTTTTTTTTGTTTTGTTTTGTTTTTTTTTTAGCAGTTAACGGTAGTACAGCCCACAGAGCAATTTCTTTGTGCGTGAGAACTCGCGGGTTAACTGAAAGTTACTTGTTTTATTATAAAACTAGGATTTGAAGCCACGGGCATTCAGAAATGCATATGATATGTCTTGTCACAGTCTTCTAGATCAGCTAAGCGGAATGAGAACCAATCTTCTGAAAACACGCAGGGATATCGTGGGGCAGGATGAAGGTAAATGGACACAATTATTTATTAATATTCTGGTACAGCTATTTAATTCACCTAAGTAGTGTTTCTGTCCTCGGTGTGGGAGAGGAAGTAGACTTTGCATCGTTTCTTGGGTCAGTCGTCCTTCCCTAGATTCCGAAGGAAAAGAATGAAATTTCTGCCTTCTGTCACAAAACACGTTGTGCGTGCTTGGAATTTGAAAATTAAGTTTCATGGGTGAGCTTTCCTGTGCAACAGGATGCAGTAGATGTTCTTATAGTGATGGTGAAAGGAAAGAGGGGCTTTATTTGCCTTTTGCTTTTCCTTTGTTTTGTAGAGGGAGGAAATAGTGATTTCTAGATCTTAAATGCTAACACTGGAAATGGAAGCGTGCGAGGCTTGTATTTCCTTAGTCTTAAGGTAGACTAAATTTAGATACCTTGTTCTGCTGCAGACTGCCTTCACGGCGTTCCTGTTGCTCAAAGGGGAAATCGTCAGGAGTAGTTGAAAATGATGCCTTCACCCCTTCGGGAGATTGATCCAGATCAACCAAAAAGGCTTCTTCATACACTTGGCAGTCTGTTCAAACAGGATGAGAAGGTAGGAGAAGTCTTGCTATCTGCTGTATCACTATTTGAAAAGTAACTGAATTGTAACACGGAGGCAAATACTCTGGTAGTGAATTGACGAAGCAATTGTTTTTTACTTATATTAAAAAAAAAAAAAAAAAGTCTTTTCAGGGTACGATGATAGATGAAGCAGATAAATTTGTTGCTGGGCCTCAGAATAAGATCAAGCGTCCTGGAGAGCCCAATACTCCAGCATCACTAAAGAGAGAAGGCGTAGCACGTCGCCGCTATTGCGACGGCCACAGTCACTGTTGTGACAAACCATGTTGGTGGGAAAGGGCCACCCTGTGCTGCTGGATCTCCGTCACCATATCTGAACCTCAAAGGCATGCCAACAAATAAAAGTATGTTGGAGTTGTTGTAGTACAGGAACTTGTGTGGTCATAAATGGACATAGTGTGCAGGAAAAAAAAAAAAAAGGTCTCCGTGCTTTCTGTGTTAATTCAAAAGGACACGTAAGTTTTAGAGTTAATTGGGACTGAATTTCTTTGGTCGGCTTAGACAAACAGGCTGTTGCTATAGGTAACGAAGTCCTGAATGAGCAATAATTTGGAACTGTTTCTAAAAAGTGCTGAAACCTTTCACCACGATGGTTTGGCGGTAGCAAGGATTTCATTTCAGCTTTTAATTCTCATTTGTGTATTCTATAGTGGGGAAGGGAGAAGTGGGGAAGGAAAGTGTGTAAAAAAAAAAAAAAAAAAAAAAAAAATTTAAATTTCTCACAAATAGTAATTTACCCACCTGTTGCAGCAGAGTCGAAAGAAAAATTTGCTGGAACTGGGGGAAGGAGGGGAAACTTTTAGTTTACTTTAGTCACTGAAATGGGAATACAGCAAATAACTTCACGACAGTCATATGAGACGGTAGCAGCCCAAAAGGAGGTATTCCTGTGGTTGCGTCAAAGGGTGAATAAAACTACTGAAGTGATCTGACAGTGCTGAGTAACTCTCTCCACAGTACTTTCAACAAGAAGGGATGCAGAATAATGTCCTTCTGTGTTTTTTGATCCTGCAGTTATATGCACTACTAAGCTCCTTCTTAATTTTCAGACACTGGTATCAGTACTGTCCAAGATGGTAATGGAGAGAAGAAAGCAGAAAACTGTCAGTTGCTGGAAGAGCAAATTGATGGCTTGTCTGTGCAAATGGCTTCTTCGGTTCCAGCTGTTAAGGGAGAGGATGAAATGTCACCTGGTGACTTAGACTCTCTACATGATGAGTTCAATTGCTTAAATGATGCAAAGATGGCTTGGATCGTAAACCTGGTACCAATGCACTTGTTCGAGGGCCTCTAAATTACAGCGTGGCTGGAGATGACCAAAAACGAGTGATGGAGTCTACTTCTGAATCTGTGCCAAATTGATTTAAAATAACACCTACAATGTTGGAGGGAAGCGATGCTGGTATTAAAATCAGAGTGGTGAAAGAGGTTCGCAAACGTGGAAGAAGTAAGTTCTTTATTAGTGTATTAAAAATAGGCTAGGGGTACAGCAGACTTTTTCTTGAAATGAGGATCTATTTTGAAAATAAAACCTCAGATTTGGAATGATTTTTGATTACTCGTGTACAAGTAGTGGAAGAACAAGAAAGTAAGTACATGTATTCAGAGTCCAACTTTATATCCTCACCGTCCTTACTGCAGCACTCTTAAGCAGGCTTAGTCACAGCACCATAGTTGGTTCAGAGAAGAAAACACAGAAACCAATGAAAAAATACTGTTGTTTCACATCTAAGGTGTCCGGTTCATTCTTTTGCGCTAATTTTTTTTTTTTTGTTAAACTTCATACGAGACAATCGTGCTCATGCTCCACATAGATCGGTCACCTTGTAAAGAGTAGTTATCTTAAACCTCTGCTTTCAAAAATGACAGCTCTAGGTTGAAACATGGCTCGGTATCCCTTTGTTTCTATTAACTGCTGATCATGGCAGCGTGTTCGTGGAGATACAAGGCTTCTCTGCTGATTAAACCTAGTCTGCATTTTCCAAGGGCAGGTGTTTCTAGATACTGCTCTTTTAAGAGAACAAAATTCAGCGTTACATTTGAATATCAGCTAATCGATATCACTTCAAATTATTGGTATGCTGGCTTTTTTTTCTTACGTGCATTACTGTATGCAGAAATGGGAAACTCTAGGCTTTGTTGTTTTTCCTTTGGCTGTTGAGATTTACTGAAAATGCATTTACAAGATCTGTTTCTAATATCTGTTTGGATCTCTTCTTTAAGATCGTGAAAAAAATCTTCTCTCTTCTTGAGGAGGTACGTACAAGGACGGATGGAAACTCAGAAGTATTTCATTGAATTTGCTATAAGGGAAGGAGCAAGGTTTGTATAGATACGAATGATTCGGAGTTAAACGCTAACGTTGTTCATGATAGCAAATCTCAGTCTTTTCCAAAACAAGTGTTTTGTTTTGACATACTTAAATTATTACAGTTTCAGCGCTCAAACTGCCGTTGTATTTTCTGAAGTAAATGGTCGTTACCTAGAGCTGAAGTGTGAAATAGAAAGATACGGGTGGTTATGGAAGAAAGACCCAGAATTTGCGTGGGTTGGGGAAAGATGGCTGTATCAAATTAAATTTGCCATTCTGATGTCAGAAATGAGGGAAGCTCTTCCATGCTGGAAACAGAGAGCCTCTGCTAATACTGTTTGTCGTGGCCAAATAATACTGAGTTATTTAACTGCTGTTTTTGGAAGAAGAAATGAAATTACTTCCCTAGGTTTAAAAATCGTGTCTTAATACAGCACTTAGAGAGAACGCTAGAGGAGCTAGAGTTCAACAGCCTACCCAACAGAGTTAATCAGGTGAACGGTAGATAATAGTGTACCAGCCAGAGGAATACGGACCGGGAATGAGTTTGCTGTGCCGCAGAAGAGTGGAAGAGGACGTAGCTGTTGCCCTCGCCATCCTGGCGGTCGAGTGATCTTACTGTCAGAGTCCGAGAAGAAGCAGCAGAGCTTTAACTTTACGAACCTCTATCGGCAGAAGCTGGGCTGTAACCTTAAGGACGTGCTATGAAAGGTGTGGCTTTTTTCCTGTGGAGGGTGCTCTTTGCTCAACAGGCTGAAAAAAATAACCATTGCTGCCCCTCCTGCAGGTGGTGAGAATTTACTCACTTGAATACTGTCATTAGCCGTTTTACGTGCAATAGGCAGTGGATCGCACTAAAATGGGGCACTGTCAAATGCACACAGTGTCTGCATTGTGGAGAGATCCCATCTGTTGTGTGTTCGTCCCCCCCCCCCCCCCCCCCAATAAAAAAACAACCAAACAAACAAAACTCCCAGAAACACCTGCACTGGTAATATTGCATGTTGCCAGCACAGAGACGAGGGCCTTGTTCCCGAGAACTGCTAGCCATGCCTTTAAACTTGAGATTCAGCGTAGATCGAGAGTAAAGAAACTGCTGTTGTGTTAATGAAAGCTAAAGACAGCCCTGTGACTGTTACCACTTGGTGGTTACTAAACAATCTACCTCAGACTCTCTTCTGTTTTTATCTGCAGACATTATGAAAGCGCACCTGAGGCTTCCCAGGTCCCTGACTTCAGTTCTCTTTCATCCCGTGAGGAGGACGGAGATTCTACAGGTGGCCTTGCCTTGGCACACGCTGTGCTTCGGAAGCACTAAAAATAAATGCTTTTAAAAGTGTGCATTTATTTTAATGTTCATACAAAAGAGATTGGTTTTGAACAGTGTTGTTACCGGATCACTAATTTGATATTTTAACTGTATACATTTTTTTGAACATAGGTGTGTGGGTGTGTGTGTGTGTATATGTATATATATATATATATAAAAAAAATAAACCGTTTTATTAATTCTCGTTAAGTGCTGATCTGAGGAGTCTGTAATGGGCAGCGCTGAATTCCTCAAATTGTCTGTCACCAACAGACCGCTAATATTTTTTGTGAAACCAGTCTGCATATCCTGAAACCCCACTTCTGGTAATAGCTGCGGAATGTGTTTGTTACTTACCTCCCGGTAGCACGTACCCTGGAGCACCTGCCTCATCAGTCAGCTCAGCCTGTACAGGGTGTACATTTTTGCTCCAAGGCTAAAGTGTTAAAGACACCAAGTTCCAGCTTACCAAATCCTTGGTTACCCGAGTTAATATCCTCCCTTCCGTTCCTCTTACTCTTTTGTTCAAAGGTAATGTTGTGAATCACAGAAAATGCAACGAAGACTGGAGCACCTGCACGTAATTAATATTTTCCTTTTAAACGGTAATATGCCAGTAGTAAGTGGCTCTTCAGATAATTTTATTTTCGGTTGTTCTCATTTAAAAACAGTCTCCTGCTCCTTTAACAGCTTTCTTTTAAAAGACAGGTTGAAGTTGTGCTGGCGTTAAGAAGCTCTTCACAAGGTACTGGGGCTGTCCTGAGGATTCCACTTGACCAGCCAGCAGAAGAGGCAGGGAAACATACTTACGTTGATGGCCTGAACTTCTCTTCCTATTACTCTTTTTAGTACTAGCCAGCGTGTGTGAGACATCTTTTCCTTCTCCTGTGGAGCAGTGGGCTGGTCTTTCTGGAAGAGGTTGTTTGACCATTGGAATTACACCAGTGACATTCAAGAAGGAAATGAAATCCAAAAGCAGCAGCGTATCTTTATTACTACGTTAAGTGAGAAAGTGACACGTGGAACGAACTCGTTATAAACAATTCTGAACTCTTTTCTTAGCGGGAACGTACTTACCTGTACCGTTGAACGTACTTGAAAAAAAAAAAACAAACAAACCACAGGAGTACCTTGGAATACATAGGGCGATTCATCCCTTCAGGATCATTACACGGCAGCTGTATGTCACCACAATACACCTCTTTTGCTTAATGGTGGACTTCTAAGAGGGAATTTACTTGGGTCAGGTATACTGTGTGTATGTGGTTTTATGCACGTAGAACTGCCTGTACTACACTATCTTTTAAATAGGTGGTGGTAAGAGGAGACAGCTTTCTTCTAGTAGATTCTTCCTTAAGTTTCTTTAGTGATTCCGGGGGCGCTCACTTGACCGTGATGTGCCTGACCTGGTTAGCATCTAAACCTCCTCCTCTGATGTGGTACAGCTGTCTGCTAAATTAGTTACAGAAAGATGGTGACTTTAACTCAGACAGTTCTCTCTTACCTCGCTATTGTTTTATCTGGATAATTCTAATTTGGATTAGAGCAGCGGAGGGAAAAGATGCCTTACACTGAAACGGACGCGAGTCTGTGAGAAGAAAGCCAGGCGTCCTTGGAGACTGTGCCAATGAAAAGGCGAAGAAAAATGAGTGGAATAAATCTGAGTGCACGTAGTCCTGCATCCCGAAGGGAGCACAGAAGGAAGGTTGCTTGCTTAGAAGAGCAGTGGATGCTTCGTGCCCGCCTTAAAGAGAATATTAACAGAGAGAATTCTTTGTAAGACAAGCTGCCCCGCGGGGTGTGGGTAGCAAATACGTTGGAAAAAATACAGCCACAAGCTCCGAATGGCACAGTAGGCGAGCTGTGATCGGCCCGACAAGGCCTCCCGCGGGCGCCCTCTGCCGCCACCTGCTGGTGGGAAAGGGGTACTGCAGGCAGCCGGGGGACGTGCATGCGCGTTGGCACCCGCGGGCGCCCTCTGCCGCCACCTGCTGGTGGGAAACGGGTACTGCAGGCGTCCGGGGGGGGCGCGCATGCGCGGTGGGCTCCGGTGGAGCCCTCTGCCGCCACCTGCTGGTGGGAAAAGGGTACTGCAGGCGGCCGAGGGGCGCGCATGCGCGGTGGCACCGGCGGGCGCCCTCTGCCGCCGCCTGCTGGCCTTATTCGGGTACTGCAGGCGGCCGGGGGCCGCGCATGCGTGGTGACGCCCGCGTGCGCTCTCTGCCGCCACCTGCTGATGGGAAAGGGGTACTGCAGGCGGCCGGGGGGCGCGCATGCGCGGTGACGCCCACGGGCGCCCTCTGCCGCCACCTGCTGGTTTTAGTCGGGTACTGCAGGCGGCCGACGGGCGCGCATGCGCGGTGACGCCCGCGGGCGCCCTCTGCCGCCACCTGCTGGTTTTAGTCGGGTACTGCAGGCGGCCGAGGGGCGCGCATGCGCGGTGGGGCCCGGGGGCGCCCTCTGCCGCCTCCTGCTGGTGGAAAACGAGTACTGCAGGCGGCCGAGGGAAGCGCATGCGCAGTGGGGCCCGGGGGCGCCCTCTGCCGCCTCTTGCTGGTGGAAAACGAGTACTGCAGGCGGCCGTTGGGCCGTGCATGCGCGTTGCTTATTACGTCGTTGTTTTTTTTGATGTGTAATTTCCTACGCTCCTAGATTTTTCTTCATATGTAAATCACACAGAATCACAGATCTTCTAGGTTGGAAGAGACCTCAAGATCATTGAGTCCAACCTCTGACCTAACACTAACGTTTGAGCTAATTCCCGTGGAAAATATTTCATTTACTTTCTTGGTTGTATTGTCCTTTCTGTGTTCAAAGCTGAGGCATAAATACGGTAAATTTTGCTTCTAGAAACACCCCAGTTCTCTTGTCTGCACTCTGCATGCTGTAAACTAGGGATAGGCACAAAAAAAACAAATAAATAAATAAATAAAAGAACACAGCTGCTGCTGCTCCTGCTCTCTTTCTTGTGGTTTGCCCCCTCCTCTTTCCCAGGTGATTGGGTTTGGGTGCTGGGCGGGGCCAAATGGTATAGGAGCCCCAGGCACGGCATCAGAGAGCTCCTTCTGCCCGGGCTGCTCTTTGGGGTCAGTGCTTTGTTGATGCTTCTGTTAGCTACATGCAGGGTTCTTTTGGTGGGTCAGGGTCTGGTACGATCTTTTAGAGGAAACCGATCTAGTAGTATGTGCATTTGTTGCTTGAAGCTCTTTGGAGGTGATTAATTGTTATAGCACATTTATGGATAGGATGTCAATGTTATTTTGTGCGTTTGCTTTGTTGTTCTAGGTCCCTCGTGATTTTTGCAGGGTTACAGGGCAGATGCCACCAGATCTACCCCTTTTGTTGTTTTTGTTTTGTTTGATTTTTTTTTTTTCTTGATTTTTCTTTTTCTTTTTTGGAAGGGGGTTTGGTTGGGATTTGAGCGTCCTATTTTTTTGGGTTTGGGACTTGAGCATCTCAATTTTGCGGGTTTGGGATTTGAGCGTCTTAATTTATTGGGTTAGGGGTTTTAGGCATAGGACTTCAGGGGTTTAGTGTGGTAAATAGTTTGGGTTAGGTCCGTAGGGGTTTCGAGGATGTTTAGGGATAGGGCTTGAGGCTTTTTTGTGTAAGGGCGGGAAGGGCTAGGGTTACAGTGAGTGCTGTTAAATGTAGTTCTCGAAAACCCGGCCTCTGATTGGCCGTGCTGGCTGTCCAGGGAATTCTGGTAGGTGTAGTTTTCCGGCACCAGGCTTCCGGTAGGCCGTGTTGACTGCCCGGAGCATGCCGGGAGATGTAGTTCTGGGACTCCGAACTTCCGGGAGGCCGTGTTGGGTGCCCGGAGCATGCCTGGAAATGTAGTTCTGGGACTCCGGACCTCCGGGAGGCCATGTTGAGCGCCCAGAGCATGCCTGGAAATGAAGTTCTCGGGAACCAGGGTTGGGCTTAGGGAGTAGGGCTGGGGCTAGGGTTAGAGTTTAGGGTGAGGGTTGGGGTTAGGGTTAGGGCTAGTGAATGCTGGTTCTCTGTGTTTGCAGATGACGGTGAGCGTGTTTAAACTAATTCCAGTTGAAGAAGTTTCAGTTACTTGCTTGGTGCCGTTATCAGTTCAACATTAAAAGCTGCAGCAAAAGCAAAAGGGGATTTTTGCTTCCAGAAACACCACAGGTCTCTTGTCTGCTCTCTGAATGTTTTTGAGATAAAACAGATTTTAAAAAACAAAGGAAAGGAGAGGAAAACAAAACAAAACACAGCTGCTCCTTTTGCTCTCTTCCAACCTTCATGTGCTTTGCCCCTCCCCTTTCCCAGGTGATTGGGTTTGGGTGCTGGGCGGGGCTAAATGCTATATGAGCCCCAGGCATGCCATCAGAGAGCTCCTTCTGCCTGGGCTGCTCTTTGGGGGCAGTGCTTTGTTTTTCCTTCTGTCCGTTGCAGGGTTGTTTAGGCAGGCTGGAGTCTATGGATTTCTGGATTTTAAGTGCTTGGAATTCACTTAGTAGAGGGATGTTTAGTAGGGGCTGCTGGCTCAGTTTGGGGGGCGGTTGTCACTGCAGTTATTTTCCTACAGCCAATAGAGTAAAATTCCAGTTTGCCTTTTAGAGGTGCTATAAGTGGGTAAAGAGAACAGATGGAAGCGTGTGCCACGTGGGGTAGGCAAGCGGCTGAGGTACAGGAGGGGATGAGAGCATGTGATTTTTTTTCTGGGGATGAAATGGACTCAATTTTGTTGGTGTATAATCTGTTCTGCTCCTAGATTTTTCTTTCAACGTGAAGAAAAGTTTGAGCTAATTCCAGGTAAGAAAGTTCCAGTTACTTGCTGGGTCGTATTGTCCTTTTAATATTCAAAGCTACAGCAAAAGCGTGGGGATTGTTGCTTCTAGAAACACCCCAGTTTTCTTGTCTGCACTCTGCATGCCGTTGAGCTAAAGCAGACTAAAAAATAAATAAATACAGGAAACACACACACAAAAAACAACAATAACAAAAACAACAACAACAACAAAAAAAAACACCATTGGGTGATGTGTTGTGAACGCAACGATCATTTAATCCCTTTGTTTTCCCAGGTGGTGTGGATGATACTGGTTGCACTGTTGGAGCTTGGATTTGGAGAGGAACAGGTGAGCATAGTTGTATGTTGCATCAGCAGTAGTCAGCGTTGTGGAGAAGGTGGGCATCATGACCGGCATGCTAGTGAATGCTGGTACTCTGTTTTTGCAGCTGATGATGAGCCTGGCAATTGACTAAGATGACGACCAGTGCCTGTGCATTTCTTGAGGCGGAGGGAATTTACCATGCAGCAACCTGAGAGCTAAGTTGGGGGGCACCTGGTATTTGCATATCTGGGGTGGCTAATGGGAGCTGGGAGCCAGAGCAGCGTGGAGCCAGCTGGCTGAAAATACTTGGTGCCACTGCGAGGGTGGTTCAGGCTGGGTCACGTTCAGGCTGCTTGTGGCCGGGTCACCAGGCTAATAGAAGCAGCGGGATTATTTTGTAGCGTGAGTGCGTGCGCCAGGCAGGACAGTTTCCTTCTGTTCGTCTGTCCTGTAGTGTTGCTTCTGCAATGTCTGTTCTGTGTTTCTCGGGTCTTGATATCCTCCTAGCTTTTTACACTGGACTGACCAGACAGGCGACTTGGTAGCGGTGCTGAAGGGCCTCAGTGCTTGTTTTGTCATCGTGGCTCTGATCCGAGCACTTCTTGTCTTGCAGTCGCTGCTTGAAGTGCAGCTCTGTTTCAGGTCTCGTGCATCATATTCGGTTTGAGATCGCATCTGTTTCCATCCTCGCTCTTGCGGAAGTCATCTGGGCCGCATCAGGAGCTCTTGCTTGGGAATTGATTTCCTAAGCGTCGTCTTATGTGATTAAGGAGGTATTGGGGAGGCAAGGACAGTCCCCAGACAAGGACTGTATATCTCGAAACAAGCCACCGGAACTCACGATAAGGAAGCGGCAGACGGACAGAGAAACAAATGTAAGGACTATAAATCTCAAAACTGGACGTTGGAATTCATTATAAAGAGACAACAAAGGGAAGAATTAGCAACAGCCAGCTCTTGCGATTAAGAAACATGCCAACTCAGCGGATTCCTGACCAAAGGTGAAAAGTACAATGTGAGGAAGACTCGGGGTCTTCCTCCCAAAGACCCCTGCCCACGTCCCAAAGGCCCCTGCCCACAGTTCTTGGGAGGCTCTGCTCAGGCGCAAGGTGCCAAAAGGCTAATGAGCATGAGAAGCGAGGGAAGGCGGGGGTAGGCAATGAATATGTATAGGCGCCGGTAGAATATTGATAGATTGATTGTATAAATTCAAGACTGCTTTCTGCTTTGGGTATGCACGATAGGTGGAGAGATCCCCCCGTGCATCCAGCGCTGCAATAAAGAATATACCGCTTAAAGGAATTTCGGCTTCAATCTTTGAATCATATGGGGTTTTCAGTCCCCATCCTTCTGGTCTCTTGTCTTGAAGGAAGGCTTTTTAGGCCTCCATCACCCCAGTTCTGGCAGTGTCTTCCAGTCGCGTGTCGTGACATTTGAGTCTCTCCTTGGGTCTGGTGCAGAGCACCTGTTGTGACTTGCTGTTGCCATAGGGCTTCCCTCCGGGGGTCACTTTTTCTTGCGCCTTGTGTTGTGTGTTTTGTTTGTAGTGTTTGTGGCGTGGCTGTGTGTGTATGTGTTTGGTCTGGAGCTGTCCTGCCTGGCAGTTAGTGATGACAGCTAACGTGGCAGTGCATGGGTGTGCTAATACATTGTCCGGACTGTGTTGGCGAAGACATCCGGTCTGCCTCTGCGCACGTACTGAAGGGCAGCAGGCACAGTCATCTCTGTGGTGTTTGTCAGATGTGTGTGTGGGGGGGAAGAGTTGAGCTGCTTGCGAGCAGCTGCTCGCATAGTGCTTGAACGGTGTGCTTGAGGAGGAGGTCTGTGGAATCTTGAAAGCTTACAGATAAGGGGTTTTTGAAACTTTTATTTTTAATTCTCTCCTGTCCCCAGTAGAGTGTAAACCTTTGGAGGAACCTGTCACAGGAAAGAGCTCCTTCCGGAACTGTTCAGCGCTCCGTAGGCAGCTCGGTGACTGGCTTGGTCTACTTCTGAGGTGTGCTGAGGTATGGGGGCTGCTGTTTTGAAATGATAATATTGTAAGCGGGGTCCCTTTGTGTTGTTGAGGGATGGGTGCTAATGCTGGCAGCTGAACGATTATCTTGTGACCGTTTTCATTTGTTAAAGCTGAAACACAGTGTACAACGCGGGACTTGACCGGAGCTGCTTTTGGCAAGGTGAGCGATGAACAGATGTAGCAGGTACTTTAGGGGTGCAGTTGTCACTGCAGTTACTTAACTGCACAAAGTACAGTAAAAATCCTGTTTATATTTCAGGGGTGTTGTAGCTGGCCTAAGAGAGCAGATGGAAGCATCTGCCTCGAGGGCAGGTGAGGGAGCAGAGGTTAGGGAGCAGATGAGAGTAACTGTCCCAGCTGTGCTGTGGCTTTGGATGCTGCTTCAGCCTATGCTTTTCTTTTTGTTTCACAGGTGTGTCGCACAGGCTCAGAGGGGCCAAGCTGCACTCTGAAGAGCAGCACGGGAAGGGCGGGCTGTTTGTGAGCTGGATTGGAGCAGAACTGCCAAGTAGCACGAGGTGACTGCGAAGGGTCTTGCTTTGCAGGTGCCATGGCAGGCTCTCCACAGAAGCGGTTGAGGATTTGAGAAGAGGTTGCAGATCATCGAGGAGCGACACGTGCAGGGACGGCTTGAAAACGGTATGGCTGCTTTCTCTTCTGTTTATCAGGTGTCCCAGGCGACGTGGGCTGTGATGTTAGCCTTTAGGATCGGAACAAAGCAGGTGCTGATGGCGGTCTTCTTCGGTAGGCAAAGAGGTGCCCGAAGCCCCCTCCTGTGCAGCCTGAGCACGCCTCGCTGAGGATGAAGCTTGCTTTCCAGCAGTTCTGGAAACTGTGTTGAGGCTGAAATGCTGCGTCTGTGTTTGGGTTGGGGTTGCACCTTGGTGAGTGTAGGGATGGGTTTTAAGTGGGTGCAGCGGAGGGCCCGGCCCCAGTGTCCTGTAGTGTGTTTTGACCCATCAGCATAGCCTTTTGGTTCTCAGATAGCCTGCTGAAGTAAGTGATTTTTGCTGCGAGTGGAACGGAATTGATTTTGTTGGCGTATAATCTGTTCTGCTCCTAGATTTTTCTTTCTGCGTAAATAAAAGTTTGAGCTAATTCGAGCTGAAAAAGCTTCAGTTACTTGCTTGGTTGTGTTGTCCTTTCAATATTCAAAGCTGCAGCGAAAGCATGGGGATTGTTGCTTCTAGAAACTCCCCAGTTCTCCTGTCTGCCCTCTGCATGCTGTTGAGCTAAGCCTTATAAATAAGTAAATAAACCACAGCTGCCGCTCCTCCTCTTTCTACTTTCATGTGCTTTGCCCCTCCCCTTTCCCAGGTGATTGGGTTTGGGTGCTGGGTGGGACCAAAAGGTATATGAGCCCCAAGTATGCCGTCAGAGAGCTCCTTCTGCCTGGGCTGCTCTTTGGGGGTAAGTGCTTTGTTTTTCCTTCAGTCAGTTGCCGGGTTCTCTAGGCAGGCTGGAGTCTATGGATTTCTGGAATTCTAAGGGCTTGGAATTCACTTCATAGAGGGATATTTAGCAGAGGTTGCTGGCTCACTTTTTTTGGGGGATGGTGGGATGATACGCTCCTGTGTTTGATCTGTATTTTAATCTCTAGATGAATCAACCCACTTGTGTAACTCTCCAGAGGACTAAAACCAGCTTGATGACATGCTACAAGAGGCTTGACCGCGTTGGTGCAGTATTACCAAGAGACCGAGCAGGGTCACCTTTTTCATCTGCAAAGGGTATGTCTGTCATCACCCCTGCCGGGGCTGCTATGCATTCGTGGCCTTGTGGCATTTGTGGTCTTCAGTTTGTTTGTTTGTTTGTTTTTTTATTTGTCTGGCTCTGGTCTCTGTGTTTGAGTCCTCTGCATGTGCCGCACTGTTTGCGTATCCATTGTGGATGTGACCTTGTCTCTTTGTTTCTTGTAGCTCAGGGCGTAGGCACGGAAGCTTGAACGAAGCATGAGGGTGAGTGGACAGCAGTGGGGGCCCCGAGTTGCTCGGTGGACTGTGTGAGTCTGCTTCAGCTGTCGGGCCGGCTTTGCAAGTGCCTTGCGACAGCAGAGTACGTCTCCTGCCACGTTTCTGACACGTGCCAGACGTCAGCGGTTCCAGGGTTCCAGTTCCTGAAATGCTGGAGATGCTCGGAGCACGAGAGGAGCTGGGGCGGCTTCGGGGGGCTGGGGGAGAGGGGACAGGGGAGAGGGGGGCGGCTGCGGCGGCGGGGGGGGGCAGAGAGGGCGGCAGGAGGAGGTGCCGTTGCGTGCGCGTGGCCGACGCCCCTCTGGATTGGCTGGACTGCTCCGTCCCGAGGCATGCTGGGAGCTGTAGTTCTGCGCTGCCGGGCGGCCACGTGGGCTCCGGGCTGCGCGGCCGGGCCGGGGCCGGGCCGGGGCCGGGCCGTGCGCGCCGGGAGGCGCAGGTTGCCGCTGGCGGCGAGCGCGGTTGCCGGCGGTGAGGCGAGCGAGAGCCTCCGGGGGTGCCTCCTCGGAGCGTCGGGCCGGGAGGGGCGGGGGGTGTTGAGGCCGGGCGCGGGTCCTCGCTGCGCTTGATCGTTGGGCTGCGCCGCGCCGCGCCTCGGAGGCTTTCCTCTCCCTGCGTCCTGACAGCCGGCTCTCTCCTTGTGCTGCGGTTCACCGGGGCAGAAGCAGCTCCCCGCCGCTAGGACCCCTGCGGGGTTTGTTGCCGAGCGAAGGTGGCGCACCGGGTAAAGCGAGGAAAGCCGCAGCTGGCGTGCTGCGGTCGCAGGGTTCTCAGGAGAGAGAGCAGCCCGTCCGTCCCGACTGCCCAGGTAAGTCGCAGCGACCTCGGGGTGGAATCAAGGCGTGCTCGTAAGCTTCCTGCAGCCCCGGCTCCAAGGCTTCATTGAATTTGCGGAAGCGCGAGCTGCTCGGCGCTGGGAAGCGCAAAGGGAAGGAAGGCACGTAGTGCCTGCCGAGTCGTAGTAGCCTCTTAGACCTAGAATGAACTGGCCTGTCAGGCTGTGTCTGTTGCTCAGTCTTTGGTACGAGAGGCTAAACTTTGTCCCGCCTCAGCTTTCGGAGTTGTCCTAGGAATAGACCGGTGCTTGCGGGGCTTTCCAGGACGCTGGTTGCGGTCAGTGAGGACAGACGTGAGAGGCAATTTCTGTCTGTCTGTCTGTCTGTTGGTTATGTCCCAAGAGTTTTGCTTGAACTGTGTGCAATAAAGGAGGCCTTGGGCCTGTACTGAGCAGCGAGAGAGAGCAAAACTCTGCGTAAGCACTGGCCGTGGCAACGTTGCTTGGGAGTTGAGCGGCTGGGGGTCTTTCCAGAGGTGGGGGGTCTTCCCAGCGGAACTCGGTACGCAGGCAGAAACGTGACCTTCGAGGTCTTTGTTTGTCTTGCGCTGCAGCTGTGGTATTTGCCCCATAACTGTATGGAGTTGCTGAATTCTCGAGGGGATGATGATAGAGACGTCCCTGGTTCAGCCTTTTTTTGCCGCAGTCCTTGCAGAAGTTCTGGAAAAATGAGTAGTATCCTTCTCTTTAAGTTCACCTTTTAAAGAGTTCTTCCTGCAGACTCCTGTCTCCGTGGTTTAGGTACGTGATCTGTGTGAAACAGAGCCAGGCTTTCCTGTTAACGAGTGCCCTGATTGAAATTCCCTGTTGTTGGAGAACAAGAACCATCGGTGGTGCTTGGCAGTTTAAAACCTCTTGGCTTACGCAAAGGCTAACTTGCCAAAGCGAATGGGAAGTAGCCTAAAGTTCAGTAAATGCGCTGAATAGAAAAGGCCGTCTTCTTGACGGGAAAAGAGCTTTGCAGAACGTGAGCTTTGTTTCCCGTAGGGCTCCCTGCTTGCCCACCTGTTCAGCGATTACTGCAGGCTTTGACTGGTCCCCTCAGGCCCAATATCGCACACGTGCTGTGCTGCAGACGGTGCCTTAGCTTCCTTGCCGTCTCGTGCTGCGTTACTTGTACCTGCAGAAAACTTACTGCAGTGTCACAGAAACCCCGTGGGAAGCGTTCCCGACTCACGCCGGTAGGACCATCCCGTCGCGGCTGGTAAAATCCAGGAGCAGGACGATGCTTGGAAGAACGTCACCTATGGAGGAGAAGACAACAGTCTCCTTCCTGTTAGGCAACAGGTTTCCAAGACTGGTTTCCCCACCCCCCTGTGCGTTTTGAAGGAGGCAGTCCCTAAGCTGATGCAATCCAACTATCCAACTGCATCTAAGATGCTGGTTGTTACTTCCATAAGCTATAAAGGAACTTAATGTGTTCTGTGTTTTTGTTTTTTTTTTTTTTTAGGTCGAGGCTTGTGTGCGTGAGTTTGGCTTGTCGCGATGGCCGGTGTAGATGATCGCTCACGTGCCCCAAAGCTCCTTGTGCTGATGCTGGATCTGCCCCACGGTAAAGGACCGCATGCTGTGTGTTCAGCTTTTCTTCCTTACCGTGTCGTCCGTATGTATGTATGTATTTACTTCTCTGAAGGAAAGGGTGGATTTTTCGTGGGTCCCTCTGTGCGCGTCTCGAACCAGGCTGCAGTAAATACGCGTAAGCGAGTAGGCTGCTGCAGCGCGTCCTGGACAGTATCAGGGTGCTACTCTGCTAGCAGTGGAGAGCTGGGTGAAGGTGCCCAGGGTAAGGGCTTGTTCTGCCTCAAGTTGAACAGAAAGTTTCAGGAGTTGAGCATCCCAGGGGATGTTTGTAGGACTGCTGTTAGACGATAAAGGTTCGGATGGCGCTGTCGACGAAGGGGATTTTGTTGGTTCTTTTTCGATAGCTGTTCCTGCCAAAGATCGCGTCGGTCACAAAAGGTAGTAGTAACCTTGCGGTTTCTATGTTCTGTAGCGTTTGTACTAAAATACACTGGCAGATGAATAAATGAGCAGGTACAAATACACGTGACTCTGTAGCTGAGACTAAATAACGTGCAGTTTCTTCTGTGTTTTATCTTTCAAAGCACGTTGTTGCTGAGCGCCTGAGCTTTTTGCTCGCGTTACCGAGGAAAGGAATGGCAGTGCTTCTTCCCCCCTCATCTCTCTTTTTTTTTTTTTTTTTTTTTTTCCCCTCTCCTCTTCTTCCTCGATGACAGGGTACTCGAAATGTTTTCCTCGGATGTCCACGTGAAAAACGAAATAAATAAATAAATGCTGATGGTGAAGACACTGACAGAATTGGGTGACGTTTTCAAGGTAGAGGAGGGGCGAAGAATGTGGAAATTCCTGGTACATTAGTGGTGCTCTGTTAACAAAACTGACGTATACGCCACTTGCTGTTCCTAGGTTTTTGGTTTGGTTTTCCTTTCAGTAGTCTCCCCGAAGGCTTTTGCGGACACACGGTGTATCTTTTCTGTTCTTCCAGTATTCGTTTGTCAGGAAAGACGACCGTGCAATCCGAGGGCTGTGGACAACCATCTACCAGGTGGTTGTTGCAGCCTCCATCGGTCATGTTATTTGTGCTTTTAGCTCGCCCTCTCCTATATCTTGAGTTGAATTTCTTTTTTTTTTTTTTTTTTTTGGCAACGCTATGTTTGCAGTGATAGCATTGCTGCCGAGGTATTTTTGACTAAAAATGATCTTAACTGTAGTAGTGAATTCACAGAGTGTGGCTTTGTGTAACGACTCCCGCGATCACAACTTTTTTTTTTTTTTTTTTCCTTTGTCACAGATAGGAGGAAAGCTCTTTCCGGAGAGATGGAAAGAAAGTTGTTTCAGAATACGTTCAGAATGTCTGAAGTTGTTTTGGAATTTTTTTTTGTTTTGTTTTGTTTTTTTTTTAGCAGTTAACGGTAGTACAGCCCACAGAGCAATTTCTTTGTGCGTGAGAACTCGCGGGTTAACTGAAAGTTACTTGTTTTATTATAAAACTAGGATTTGAAGCCACGGGCATTCAGAAATGCATATGATATGTCTTGTCACAGTCTTCTAGATCAGCTAAGCGGAATGAGAACCAATCTTCTGAAAACACGCAGGGATATCGTGGGGCAGGATGAAGGTAAATGGACACAATTATTTATTAATATTCTGGTACAGCTATTTAATTCACCTAAGTAGTGTTTCTGTCCTCGGTGTGGGAGAGGAAGTAGACTTTGCATCGTTTCTTGGGTCAGTCGTCCTTCCCTAGATTCCGAAGGAAAAGAATGAAATTTCTGCCTTCTGTCACAAAACACGTTGTGCGTGCTTGGAATTTGAAAATTAAGTTTCATGGGTGAGCTTTCCTGTGCAACAGGATGCAGTAGATGTTCTTATAGTGATGGTGAAAGGAAAGAGGGGCTTTATTTGCCTTTTGCTTTTCCTTTGTTTTGTAGAGGGAGGAAATAGTGATTTCTAGATCTTAAATGCTAACACTGGAAATGGAAGCGTGCGAGGCTTGTATTTCCTTAGTCTTAAGGTAGACTAAATTTAGATACCTTGTTCTGCTGCAGACTGCCTTCACGGCGTTCCTGTTGCTCAAAGGGGAAATCGTCAGGAGTAGTTGAAAATGATGCCTTCACCCCTTCGGGAGATTGATCCAGATCAACCAAAAAGGCTTCTTCATACACTTGGCAGTCTGTTCAAACAGGATGAGAAGGTAGGAGAAGTCTTGCTATCTGCTGTATCACTATTTGAAAAGTAACTGAATTGTAACACGGAGGCAAATACTCTGGTAGTGAATTGACGAAGCAATTGTTTTTTACTTATATTAAAAAAAAAAAAAAAAAGTCTTTTCAGGGTACGATGATAGATGAAGCAGATAAATTTGTTGCTGGGCCTCAGAATAAGATCAAGCGTCCTGGAGAGCCCAATACTCCAGCATCACTAAAGAGAGAAGGCGTAGCACGTCGCCGCTATTGCGACGGCCACAGTCACTGTTGTGACAAACCATGTTGGTGGGAAAGGGCCACCCTGTGCTGCTGGATCTCCGTCACCATATCTGAACCTCAAAGGCATGCCAACAAATAAAAGTATGTTGGAGTTGTTGTAGTACAGGAACTTGTGTGGTCATAAATGGACATAGTGTGCAGGAAAAAAAAAAAAAAGGTCTCCGTGCTTTCTGTGTTAATTCAAAAGGACACGTAAGTTTTAGAGTTAATTGGGACTGAATTTCTTTGGTCGGCTTAGACAAACAGGCTGTTGCTATAGGTAACGAAGTCCTGAATGAGCAATAATTTGGAACTGTTTCTAAAAAGTGCTGAAACCTTTCACCACGATGGTTTGGCGGTAGCAAGGATTTCATTTCAGCTTTTAATTCTCATTTGTGTATTCTATAGTGGGGAAGGGAGAAGTGGGGAAGGAAAGTGTGTAAAAAAAAAAAAAAAAAAAAAAAAAATTTAAATTTCTCACAAATAGTAATTTACCCACCTGTTGCAGCAGAGTCGAAAGAAAAATTTGCTGGAACTGGGGGAAGGAGGGGAAACTTTTAGTTTACTTTAGTCACTGAAATGGGAATACAGCAAATAACTTCACGACAGTCATATGAGACGGTAGCAGCCCAAAAGGAGGTATTCCTGTGGTTGCGTCAAAGGGTGAATAAAACTACTGAAGTGATCTGACAGTGCTGAGTAACTCTCTCCACAGTACTTTCAACAAGAAGGGATGCAGAATAATGTCCTTCTGTGTTTTTTGATCCTGCAGTTATATGCACTACTAAGCTCCTTCTTAATTTTCAGACACTGGTATCAGTACTGTCCAAGATGGTAATGGAGAGAAGAAAGCAGAAAACTGTCAGTTGCTGGAAGAGCAAATTGATGGCTTGTCTGTGCAAATGGCTTCTTCGGTTCCAGCTGTTAAGGGAGAGGATGAAATGTCACCTGGTGACTTAGACTCTCTACATGATGAGTTCAATTGCTTAAATGATGCAAAGATGGCTTGGATCGTAAACCTGGTACCAATGCACTTGTTCGAGGGCCTCTAAATTACAGCGTGGCTGGAGATGACCAAAAACGAGTGATGGAGTCTACTTCTGAATCTGTGCCAAATTGATTTAAAATAACACCTACAATGTTGGAGGGAAGCGATGCTGGTATTAAAATCAGAGTGGTGAAAGAGGTTCGCAAACGTGGAAGAAGTAAGTTCTTTATTAGTGTATTAAAAATAGGCTAGGGGTACAGCAGACTTTTTCTTGAAATGAGGATCTATTTTGAAAATAAAACCTCAGATTTGGAATGATTTTTGATTACTCGTGTACAAGTAGTGGAAGAACAAGAAAGTAAGTACATGTATTCAGAGTCCAACTTTATATCCTCACCGTCCTTACTGCAGCACTCTTAAGCAGGCTTAGTCACAGCACCATAGTTGGTTCAGAGAAGAAAACACAGAAACCAATGAAAAAATACTGTTGTTTCACATCTAAGGTGTCCGGTTCATTCTTTTGCGCTAATTTTTTTTTTTTTGTTAAACTTCATACGAGACAATCGTGCTCATGCTCCACATAGATCGGTCACCTTGTAAAGAGTAGTTATCTTAAACCTCTGCTTTCAAAAATGACAGCTCTAGGTTGAAACATGGCTCGGTATCCCTTTGTTTCTATTAACTGCTGATCATGGCAGCGTGTTCGTGGAGATACAAGGCTTCTCTGCTGATTAAACCTAGTCTGCATTTTCCAAGGGCAGGTGTTTCTAGATACTGCTCTTTTAAGAGAACAAAATTCAGCGTTACATTTGAATATCAGCTAATCGATATCACTTCAAATTATTGGTATGCTGGCTTTTTTTTCTTACGTGCATTACTGTATGCAGAAATGGGAAACTCTAGGCTTTGTTGTTTTTCCTTTGGCTGTTGAGATTTACTGAAAATGCATTTACAAGATCTGTTTCTAATATCTGTTTGGATCTCTTCTTTAAGATCGTGAAAAAAATCTTCTCTCTTCTTGAGGAGGTACGTACAAGGACGGATGGAAACTCAGAAGTATTTCATTGAATTTGCTATAAGGGAAGGAGCAAGGTTTGTATAGATACGAATGATTCGGAGTTAAACGCTAACGTTGTTCATGATAGCAAATCTCAGTCTTTTCCAAAACAAGTGTTTTGTTTTGACATACTTAAATTATTACAGTTTCAGCGCTCAAACTGCCGTTGTATTTTCTGAAGTAAATGGTCGTTACCTAGAGCTGAAGTGTGAAATAGAAAGATACGGGTGGTTATGGAAGAAAGACCCAGAATTTGCGTGGGTTGGGGAAAGATGGCTGTATCAAATTAAATTTGCCATTCTGATGTCAGAAATGAGGGAAGCTCTTCCATGCTGGAAACAGAGAGCCTCTGCTAATACTGTTTGTCGTGGCCAAATAATACTGAGTTATTTAACTGCTGTTTTTGGAAGAAGAAATGAAATTACTTCCCTAGGTTTAAAAATCGTGTCTTAATACAGCACTTAGAGAGAACGCTAGAGGAGCTAGAGTTCAACAGCCTACCCAACAGAGTTAATCAGGTGAACGGTAGATAATAGTGTACCAGCCAGAGGAATACGGACCGGGAATGAGTTTGCTGTGCCGCAGAAGAGTGGAAGAGGACGTAGCTGTTGCCCTCGCCATCCTGGCGGTCGAGTGATCTTACTGTCAGAGTCCGAGAAGAAGCAGCAGAGCTTTAACTTTACGAACCTCTATCGGCAGAAGCTGGGCTGTAACCTTAAGGACGTGCTATGAAAGGTGTGGCTTTTTTCCTGTGGAGGGTGCTCTTTGCTCAACAGGCTGAAAAAAATAACCATTGCTGCCCCTCCTGCAGGTGGTGAGAATTTACTCACTTGAATACTGTCATTAGCCGTTTTACGTGCAATAGGCAGTGGATCGCACTAAAATGGGGCACTGTCAAATGCACACAGTGTCTGCATTGTGGAGAGATCCCATCTGTTGTGTGTGTCGTCCCCCCCCCCCCCCCCCCCAATAAAAAAACAACCAAACAAACAAAACTCCCAGAAACACCTGCACTGGTAATATTGCATGTTGCCAGCACAGAGACGAGGGCCTTGTTCCCGAGAACTGCTAGCCATGCCTTTAAACTTGAGATTCAGCGTAGATCGAGAGTAAAGAAACTGCTGTTGTGTTAATGAAAGCTAAAGACAGCCCTGTGACTGTTACCACTTGGTGGTTACTAAACAATCTACCTCAGACTCTCTTCTGTTTTTATCTGCAGACATTATGAAAGCGCACCTGAGGCTTCCCAGGTCCCTGACTTCAGTTCTCTTTCATCCCGTGAGGAGGACGGAGATTCTACAGGTGGCCTTGCCTTGGCACACGCTGTGCTTCGGAAGCACTAAAAATAAATGCTTTTAAAAGTGTGCATTTATTTTAATGTTCATACAAAAGAGATTGGTTTTGAACAGTGTTGTTACCGGATCACTAATTTGATATTTTAACTGTATACATTTTTTTGAACATAGGTGTGTGGGTGTGTGTGTGTGTATATGTATATATATATATATATAAAAAAAATAAACCGTTTTATTAATTCTCGTTAAGTGCTGATCTGAGGAGTCTGTAATGGGCAGCGCTGAATTCCTCAAATTGTCTGTCACCAACAGACCGCTAATATTTTTTGTGAAACCAGTCTGCATATCCTGAAACCCCACTTCTGGTAATAGCTGCGGAATGTGTTTGTTACTTACCTCCCGGTAGCACGTACCCTGGAGCACCTGCCTCATCAGTCAGCTCAGCCTGTACAGGGTGTACATTTTTGCTCCAAG
The DNA here is from genome assembly GCF_965140915.1 of Aythya marila. Lineage (NCBI taxonomy): Eukaryota > Metazoa > Chordata > Aves > Anseriformes > Anatidae > Aythya > Aythya marila. Next base: position 73,882 of record NW_028136617.1, on the reverse strand, counting down.
GCTAAAGTGTTAAAGACACCAAGTTCCAGCTTACCAAATCCTTGGTTACCCGAGTTAATATCCTCCCTTCCGTTCCTCTTACTCTTTTGTTCAAAGGTAATGTTGTGAATCACAGAAAATGCAACGAAGACTGGAGCACCTGCACGTAATTAATATTTTCCTTTTAAACGGTAATATGCCAGTAGTAAGTGGCTCTTCAGATAATTTTATTTTCGGTTGTTCTCATTTAAAAACAGTCTCCTGCTCCTTTAACAGCTTTCTTTTAAAAGACAGGTTGAAGTTGTGCTGGCGTTAAGAAGCTCTTCACAAGGTACTGGGGCTGTCCTGAGGATTCCACTTGACCAGCCAGCAGAAGAGGCAGGGAAACATACTTACGTTGATGGCCTGAACTTCTCTTCCTATTACTGTTTTTAGTACTAGCCAGCGTGTGTGAGACATCTTTTCCTTCTCCTGTGGAGCAGTGGGCTGGTCTTTCTGGAAGAGGTTGTTTGACCATTGGAATTACACCAGTGACATTCAAGAAGGAAATGAAATCCAAAAGCAGCAGCGTATCTTTATTACTACGTTAAGTGAGAAAGTGACACGTGGAACGAACTCGTTATAAACAATTCTGAACTCTTTTCTTAGCGGGAACGTACTTACCTGTACCGTTGAACGTACTTGAAAAAAAAAAAACAAACAAACCACAGGAGTACCTTGGAATACATAGGGCGATTCATCCCTTCAGGATCATTACACGGCAGCTGTATGTCACCACAATACACCTCTTTTGCTTAATGGTGGACTTCTAAGAGGGAATTTACTTGGGTCAGGTATACTGTGTGTATGTGGTTTTATGCACGTAGAACTGCCTGTACTACACTATCTTTTAAATAGGTGGTGGTAAGAGGAGACAGCTTTCTTCTAGTAGATTCTTCCTTAAGTTTCTTTAGTGATTCCGGGGGCGCTCACTTGACCGTGATGTGCCTGACCTGGTTAGCATCTAAACCTCCTCCTCTGATGTGGTACAGCTGTCTGCTAAATTAGTTACAGAAAGATGGTGACTTTAACTCAGACAGTTCTCTCTTACCTCGCTATTGTTTTATCTGGATAATTCTAATTTGGATTAGAGCAGCGGAGGGAAAAGATGCCTTACACTGAAACGGACGCGAGTCTGTGAGAAGAAAGCCAGGCGTCCTTGGAGACTGTGCCAATGAAAAGGCGAAGAAAAATGAGTGGAATAAATCTGAGTGCACGTAGTCCTGCATCCCGAAGGGAGCACAGAAGGAAGGTTGCTTGCTTAGAAGAGCAGTGGATGCTTCGTGCCCGCCTTAAAGAGAATATTAACAGAGAGAATTCTTTGTAAGACAAGCTGCCCCGCGGGGTGTGGGTAGCAAATACGTTGGAAAAAATACAGCCACAAGCTCCGAATGGCACAGTAGGCGAGCTGTGATCGGCCCGACAAGGCCTCCCGCGGGCGCCCTCTGCCGCCACCTGCTGGTGGGAAAGGGGTACTGCAGGCAGCCGGGGGACGTGCATGCGCGTTGGCACCCGCGGGCGCCCTCTGCCGCCACCTGCTGGTGGGAAACGGGTACTGCAGGCGTCCGGGGGGGCGCGCATGCGCGGTGGGCTCCGGTGGCGCCCTCTGCCGCCACCTGCTGGTGGGAAAAGGGTACTGCAGGCGGCCGAGGGGCGCGCATGCGCGGTGGCACCGGCGGGCGCCCTCTGCCGCCGCCTGCTGGCCTTATTCGGGTACTGCAGGCGGCCGGGGGCCGCGCATGCGCGGTGACGCCCGCGGGCGCCCTCTGCCGCCACCTGCTGGTTTTAGTCGGGTACTGCAGGCGGCCGACGGGCGCGCATGCGCGGTGAGGCCCGCGTGCGCCCTCTGCCGCCACCTGCTGGTTTTAATCGGGTACTGCAGGCGGCCGGGGGGCGCGCATGCGCGGTGGGGCCCGGGGGCGCCCTCTGCCGCCTCCTGCTGGTGGAAAACGAGTACTGCAGGCGGCCGAGGGGGGTGCATGCGCAGTGGGGCCCGGGGGCGCCCTCTGCCGCCTCTTGCTGGTGGAAAACGAGTACTGCAGGCGGCCGTTGGGCCGTGCATGCGCGTTGCTTATTACGTCGTTGTTTTTTTTGATGTGTAATTTCCTACGCTCCTAGATTTTTCTTCATATGTAAATCACACAGAATCACAGATCTTCTAGGTTGGAAGAGACCTCAAGATCATTGAGTCCAACCTCTGACCTAACACTAACGTTTGAGCTAATTCCCGTGGAAAATATTTCATTTACTTTCTTGGTTGTATTGTCCTTTCTGTGTTCAAAGCTGAGGCATAAATACGGTAAATTTTGCTTCTAGAAACACCCCAGTTCTTTTGTCTGCACTCTGCATGCTGTAAACTAGGGATAGGCACAAAAAAAACAAATAAATAAATAAATAAAAGAACACAGCTGCTGCTGCTCCTGCTCTCTTTCTTGTGGTTTGCCCCCTCCTCTTTCCCAGGTGATTGGGTTTGGGTGCTGGGCGGGGCCAAATGGTATAGGAGCCCCAGGCACGGCATCAGAGAGCTCCTTCTGCCCGGGCTGCTCTTTGGGGTCAGTGCTTTGTTGATGCTTCTGTTAGCTACATGCAGGGTTCTTTTGGTGGGTCAGGGTCTGGTACGATCTTTTAGAGGAAACCGATCTAGTAGTATGTGCATTTATTGCTTGAAGCTCTTTGGAGGTGATTAATTGTTATAGCACATTTATGGATAGGATGTCAATGTTATTTTGTGCGTTTGCTTTGTTGTTCTAGGTCCCTCGTGATTTTTGCAGGGTTACAGGGCAGATGCCACCAGATCTACCCCTTTTGTTGTTTTTGTTTTGTTTGATTTTTTTTTTTTCTTGATTTTTCTTTTTCTTTTTTGGAAGGGGGTTTGGGATTTGAGCGTCCTATTTTTTTGGGTTTGGGATTTGAGCATCTCAATTTTGCGGGTTTGGGATTTGAGCGTCTTAATTTATTGGGTTAGGGGTTTTAGGCATAGGACTTCAGGGGTTTAGTGTGGTAAATAGTTTGGGTTAGGTCCGTAGGGGTTTCGAGGATGTTTAGGGATAGGGCTTGAGGCTTTTTTGTGTAAGGGCGGGAAGGGCTAGGGTTACAGTGAGTGCTGTTAAATGTAGTTCTCGAGAACTCGGCCTCTAATTGGCCGTGCTGGCTGTCCAGGGAATTCTGGTAGGTGTAGTTTTCCGGCACCAGGCTTCCGGGAGGCCATGTTGGGTTCCCGGAGCATGCCGGGAAATGTAGTTCTGGGACTCCGGACCTCCGGGAGGCCATGTTGAGCGCCCAGAGCATGCCTGGAAATGAAGTTCTCGGGATCCAGGGTTGGGCTTAGGGAGTAGGGCTGGGGCTAGGGTTAGAGTTTAGGGTGAGGGTTGGGGTTAGGGTTAGGGCTAGTGAATGCTGGTTCTCTGTGTTTGCAGATGACGGTGAGCGTGTTTAAACTAATTCCAGTTGAAGAAGTTTCAGTTACTTGCTTGGTGCCGTTATCAGTTCAACATTAAAAGCTGCAGCAAAAGCAAAAGGGGATTTTTGCTTCCAGAAACACCACAGGTCTCTTGTCTGCTCTCTGAATGTTTTTGAGATAAAACAGATTTTAAAAAACAAAGGAAAGGAGAGGAAAACAAAACAAAACACAGCTGCTCCTTTTGCTCTCTTCCTACTTTCATGTGCTTTGCCCCTCCCCTTTCCCAAGTGATTGGGTTTGGGTGCTGGGCGGGGCTAAATGCTATATGAGCCCCAGGCATGCCATCAGAGAGCTCCTTCTGCCTGGGCTGCTCTTTGGGGGCAGTGCTTTGTTTTTCCTTCTGTCCGTTGCAGGGTTGTTTAGGCAGGCTGGAGTCTATGGATTTCTGGATTTTAAGTGCTTGGAATTCACTTAGTAGAGGGATGTTTAGTAGGGGCTGCTGGCTCAGTTTGGGGCGCGGTTGTCACTGCAGTTATTTTCCTACAGCCAATAGAGTAAAATTCCAGTTTGCCTTTTAGAGGTGCTATAAGTGGGTAAAGAGAACAGATGGAAGCGTGTGCCACGTGGGGGGGGCAAGCGGCTGAGGTACAGGAGAGGATATGAGTATGTGATTTTTTTTCTGGGGATGAAATGGACTCAATTTTGTTGGTGTATAATCTGTTCTGCTCCTAGATTTTTCTTTCAACGTGAAGAAAAGTTTGAGCTAATTCCAGGTAAGAAAGTTCCAGTTACTTGCTGGGTCGTATTGTCCTTTTAATATTCTAAGCTGCAGCAAAAGCGTGGGGATTGTTGCTTCTAGAAACACCCCAGTTTTCTTGTGTGCACTCTGCATGCCGTTGAGCTAAAGCAGACCAAAAAAAAAAAAAAATACAGGAAACACACACACACAAAAAACAACAATAATAAAAAAAAACACCATTGGGTGATGTGTTGTGAACGCAACGATCATTTAATCCCTTTGTTTTCCCAGGTGGTGTGGATGATACTGGTTGCAGTGTTGGAGCTTGGATTTGGAGAGGAACAGGTGAGCATAGTTGTATGTTGCATCAGCAGTAGTCAGCATTGTGGAGAAGGTGGGCATCATGACCGGCATGCTAGTGAATGCTGGTACTCTGTTTTTGCAGCTGATGATGAGCCTGGCAATTGCCTAAGATGACGACCAGTGCCTGTGCATTTCTTGAGGCGGAGGGAATTTACCATTCAGCAACCTGAGAGCTAAGTTGGGGGGCACCTGGTATTTGCATATCTGGGGTGGCTAATGGGAGCTGGGAGCCAGAGGAGCATGGTGCCTGCTGGCTGACTAGACTTGGTGCCACGGTGAGGGTGGTTCAGGCTGGGTCACCAGGCTAATAGAAGCAGCGGGATTATTTTGTAGCGTGAGTGCGTGCGCCAGGCAGGACAGTTTCCTTCTGTTCGTCTGTCCTGTAGTGTTGCTTCTGCAGCGTCTGTTCTGTGCTTCTCGGGTCTTGATATCCTCCTAGCTTTTGACACTGGACTGACCAGACAGGGGACTTGGTAGCGGTGCTGAAGGGCCTCAGTGCTTGTTTTGTCATCGTGGCTCTGATCCGAGCACTTCTTGTCTTGCAGTCGCTGCTTGAAATGCAGTTCTGTTTCAGGTCTCATGCATCGTATTCGGTTTGAGATCGTGTCTGTTTCCATCCTCGCTCTTGCGGAAGTCATCTGGGCCGCATCAGGAGCTCTTGCTTGGGAATTGATTTCCTAAGCGTCGTCTTATGGGGTTTTCAGTCCCCATCCTTCTGGTCTCTTGCCTTGAAGGCAGGCTTTTTAGGCCTCCATCATCCCAGTTCTGGCAGTTGCTTCCAGTCGCGTGTCGTGACATTTGAGTCTCCTCTAGGGTCTGGTGCAGAGCACCTGTTCTGACTTGCTGTTGCCATAGGGCTTCCCTCCGGGGGTCACTTTTTCTTGCGCCTTGTGTTGTGTGTTTTGTTTGTAGTGTTTGTGGCGTGGCTGTGTGTGTATGTGTTTGGTCTGGAGCTGTCCTGCCTGGCAGTTAGTGATGACAGCTAACGTGGCAGTGCATGGGTGTGCTAATACATTGTCCGGACTGTGTTGGCGAAGACATCTGGTCTGCCTCTGTGCACGTACTGAAGGGCAGCAGGCACAGTCATCTCAGTGTTGTTTGTCAGATGTTGGGGGGGGGGAGAGTATATCTGCTTGTGAGCAGCTGCTCGTATAAGTGCTTGAACGGTGTGCTTGAGGAGGTCTGTTGAATCTTGAAAGGTTACAGATATGGGGTTTTGAAAGTTTTATTTTTATTTCTCTCCTGTCCCCAGTAGAGTGTAAACCTTTGGAGGAACCTGTCGCAGGAAAGAGCTCCTTCCGGAACTGTTCAGCGCTCCGTAGGCAGCTCGGTGACTGGCTTGGTCTACTTCTGAGGTGTGCTGAGGTATGGGGGCTTCTGTTTTGAAATGATAATATTGTAAACGGGGTCCCTTTGTGTTGTTGAGGGATGGGTGCTAATGCTGGCAGCTGAACGATTATCTTGTGACCGTTTTCATTTGCTAATGCTGAAACACAGTGTACAACACAGGACTTGACCGCAGGTTCTTTTAGCAAGGTGAGCGATGAGCAGATCTAGTAGTTACTTTAGTGGTGCAGTTGTCACTGCAGTTACTTAACTGCACAAAGTACTGAAGCTGTCCTGCCTGGCAGTTAGTGATGACAGCTAACGTGGCAGTGCATGGGTGTACTAATACATTGTCTGGACTGTATTGGCAAAGACATCCGGTCTGCCTCTGGGCGCGTACTGACGGGCAGCTGGCACAGTCATCTCTGGAGGTTGGTAGATGTGGATTTGGCAGAGTTGAGCTGCTTGCGAGCAGCTGCTCCCATAATGCTTGAACGGTGCACTGTTGAATCATGAAAGCTTACAGATACGGGGTTTTGAAACTTTTATTTTTATATCTTTCCTGTCCCCAGTAGAGTGTGTACCTTAGTAGGAACTGCTCACAGGAAAGAGCTCCCTCTGGAACTGTCCAGCACTCGGTAGGCAGCTCGGTGACTGGCTTGATCTACTTCTGAGGTGCTGAGGTAAGGGGGCTGCTGTTTTGAAACAATAATTTGTAAATGGGGTCCCTTCTGTTGTTGAGGGATGGGTGCTAATGCTGGCAGCTGAATGATTATCTTGTGACCGTTTTCATTTGCTAAAGCTGCAACACAGTGTACAACACAGGACTTGACCACAGCTTCTTTTAGCAAGGTGAGCGATGAGCAGATGTAGCAGTTACTTTAGTGGTGCAGTTGTCACTGCAGTTACTTAACTGCACAAAGTACAGTAAAAATCCTGTTTATATTTCAGAGGTGTGTTGTAGCTGGCCTAAGAGAGCAGATGGAAGCATCTTCCTCGAGGGCAGGTGAGGGGGCAGAGGTTAGGGAGCAGATGAGAGTAACTGTCCTATCTGTGCTGTGTCTTTGGATGCTGCTTCAGCCTATGCTTTTCTTTTTGTTTCACAGGTGTGTCGCACAGGCTGAGTGGGGCCAAGCTGCACTCTGAAGAGCAGCACGGGAAGGGCGGGCTGTTTGTGAGCTGGATTGGAGCAGAACTGCCAAGTAGCACGAGGTGACTGCGAAGGGTCTTGCTTTGCAGGTGCCATGGCAGGCTCTCCACAGAAGCGGTTGAGGATTTGAGAAGAGGTTGCAGATCATCGAGGAGCGACACGTGCAGGGACGGCTTGAAAACGGTATGGCTGCTTTCTCTTCTGTTTATCAGGTGTCCCAGGCGACGTGGGCTGTGATGTTAGTCTTTAGGATCGGAACAAAGCAGGTGCTGATGGCAGTCTTCTTCGGTAGGCAAAGAGTTGCCCGCAGCCCTGTCCTGTGTAGCCTGGGCACGCCTCGCTGAGGATGAAGCTTGCTTTCCAGCAGTTCTGGAAACTGTGTTGAGGCTGAAATGCTGCGTCTGTGTTTGGGTTGGGGTTGCACCTTGGTGAGTGTAGGGATGGGTTTTAAGTGGGTGCAGTGGAGGGCCTGGCCCCAGTGTCCTGTAGTGTGTTTTGACCCATCAGCATAGCCTTTTGGTTCTCAGATAGCCTGCTGAAGTAAGTGATTTCTCCTGCGAGTGGAATGGAATCGAATTCTTCTTTTGGCATGTAATCTATTCTGCTCCTAGATTTTTCTTTGTAAATGACAGATTGAGGTAATTCCAGGTGGAAAAAAAAAAAAAAAGAGTTACTTGCTTGTTTGTATTTTCCTTTCAATATTCAAAGCTGTAGCAAAAGCATGGGGATTTTTGTTTCTAGAAACACCCCAGTTCTCTTCTGCCCTCTGCATGCTGTTGAGCTAAGCCATATAAAGAAGTTAATAAAACCACAGCTGCTGCTCCTCCTCTTTCTGCTTTTTTGTGCTTTCCCCCTGCACTTTCCCAGGTGATTGGCTTCAGGTTCCTGGTGGGACCTAATGGTAACTGAGTTGCAGGTATGCCATGAGAGAGCTCCTTCTGCCTGGGCTGCACTTTGGGGTAAGTGCTTTGGTTTTCCTTCAGTTGTTTGGAGGGTTCTTTAGGTGGGTCAGTCTATGGACTGATGCGTTTTCAAGTAGAAACCAGTACTCCTATCTTTTTGAGGTGGCAACTGGCAGGATCTGTCATTGTAAAGCAATCTAGTAGTAGGTGCCTGTATTGCATGCAGCTCTTCCTCAGATGAGTAGTAGTTATAGCAGTGTTACGGATAGTATGGTGATGTTACTTTGTGTGTTTGCTTTGTGTTTCTGGGTCCCTTATGATTTTTGCAGAATTACGTTTTTTTTTGTGAGTCTTTGCCTTTATGTCAAATCTTATCAAAGTCACAACCCTGGTGGCAAAGTGATGGAGCAGGGTTTAGGAGAAATGTATCATTGAAGCTCCCTGTGTGAGCGTGTATCTGAAAATGGCAGCAGTGGGCATGTAAGGGGTATTCTGTTTCAGGTTTAGGGACAGTTTATTGTATTTCTGGAGCTTTTGCCTGTGTGTTTGCTGTCTGTCGAGTCGTTAGACCATAAAGCCTTCTAGGCTTTATGTGCATGGAATTCACATATTTGAGGTATGTTTATGAGGGGTTGCCAGGTACGTTGTTTTTGGGAAACCGTGGGGTACGGTTTCTTGACCGCATAAGTGCAGTACTGCCAAGAGACTGAGCAGGGTCACCTTCTTCATCACTGAAGAATAAGTCTGTTCGGGCCCATTTCGGCGCGGCGCCGCCCGGGCCCATTTCGGCGCGGCGCCGCCCGGGCCCATTTCGGCGCGGCGCCGCCCGGGCCCATTTCGGCGCGGCGCCGCCCGGGCCCATTTCGGCGCGGCGCCGCCCGGGCCCATTTCGGCGCGGCGCCGCCCGGGCCCATTTCGGCGCGGCGCCGCCCGGGCCCATTTCGGCGCGGCGCCGCCCGGGCCCATTTCGGCGCGGCGCCGCCCGGGCCCATTTCGGCGCGGCGCCGCCCGGGCCCATTTCGGCGCGGCGCCGCCCGGGCCCATTTCGGCGCGGCGCCGCCCGGGCCCATTTCGGCGCGGCGCCGCCCGGGCCCATTTCGGCGCGGCGCCGCCCGGGCCCATTTCGGCGCGGCGCCGCCCGGGCCCATTTCGGCGCGGCGCCGCCCGGGCCCATTTCGGCGCGGCGCCGCCCGGGCCCATTTCGGCGCGGCGCCGCCCGGGCCCATTTCGGCGCGGCGCCGCCCGGGCCCATTTCGGCGCGGCGCCGCCCGGGCCCATTTCGGCGCGGCGCCGCCCGGGCCCATTACTCAGGTGGAGCTACTGAGCAGGTGAGGTAAAGGAACCGGGAACAGAGAAGTATTGCACAATGGTATGTTGCATTAGTTGTAGTGTGTGTTGTGCAGGACATGGTTATTAGGGCTTGCATGGTAGTGAATGCTGGTTCTCTGTGTTTACAGATGGGGATGAGCCTGTTTAAACTAATTCCGGTTCAAAAAGTTTCAGTTTTTAGCTTGGTGATATTGTCAATTCAATATTAAAACCTGCAGAATAAGCCAAAGGCGGTTTTTGCTTCTAGAATCACTGCAAATATTTGGTCTGCTCTCTGCATGCTTTTGAGATAAAGTTTATTTAAAAAAAGAAACAAAAAGAAAAACAGCTACTTCTCTTGCTCTATTTCTACTTTCTTGTGCTTTGCCCCTCCCCTTTCCCAGGTGATTGGGTTTGGGTGCTGGGCGGGGCCAAAAGGTATATGAGCCCCAGGCATGGCATCAGAGTGCTCCTTCTGCCTGGGCTGCTCTTTGGGGGTAAGTGCTTTGTGTTTCCTTCAGTCAGTTGCAGGGTTCTCTAGGCAGTCTGGAGTCTATGGATTTCTGGATTTCTAAGTGGTTGGAATTCTAGATCTCTAAGTGCTTGAATTAGAGGGATATTTAGTAGAGGCTGCTGGCTCACTTTTTTTTAGGATGGCCGCATATTCTCCTGTTTTTGAGATATATTTTAATCTCTGCATGTTTAAAACCACTTGTTGTAGTCCCCTGGAGAGTTACACCAGCTTGATTACATGCTACATGTGGCTTGGCAGCGTAGATGCAGCATTACCAAGAGACTGAGCAGGGTTGTATCAGAGTCACCTTTTTCATCTGCAAAGGGTAAGTCTGTGATTACTGCTGCCGGGGTTGCTGTGTGTGCATGTCTTTTTGGCGTTTGTGGAGTTGTGTTTTTTTTTTTTTGTTGTTTGTGTGTGTGTATGTTCTAAGTTTCTGGTTTTCTGAGGGGTAAACAGTTAGTGTGCTGAACGTGGTAGGCAGGTGGAGGTTGGGAGCTGCTCAGGACTGGTAGGTTTGGTTTCTAGGAGTATGCGGCATCCATCCTGTGCGATGCAACTGATTGTTGGGCGGGAACGTTCCAGCTTGTGTGTCCTAAGCAATGTAGCTTGTGTAGCGTATGTTGTGTGGCCCGGGCAGAATTTGCTGTGGCGCTGTGAGCGAAGAATCTGAGTTAGAGCTGTTGAGCAACTGAAGTAAAGGAACTGGGAAGAGAGAGGTATTGCAGCAGGTACGCTGTGGTTGTGAGGTGCCTCAGAGTGTGCTTTTCTCTCGCCTCTACAGGTGCTTTGTGCAGTCGTGGACAGGGAAGGGAAATCCTCATGTCACGAAGCACTGAGGGAAGGTGAGTGTTGTCAGCCTGGTCATCCCTTATCCGAAGCGAAGGGAAGACGCTCAGGTGTTTCCCTGTGAGGGTCCGAGGTGAGGCTGTGTGGGATAGAGGAGCAGTGTGGCAGGTGGTTGCTTGCAAGCACAGTGGTCATTGTGTCCTTTTGTGTTCCCAGGTGGCGTGGGTGATGCTGGTCGCTCCTTTCAAGCTTGGACCTAATTTGCAGGTACAGAGGCAAGTGGCCTGCTGTTTTGAAAGGATAAAACTAAAGATGGGGTCCCTTTTGTTGTTGAGGGATGGGTGCTACTGCTGTCAGCTGAATGTTTATCTTCTGCCTGTGTTTTTCCTTTTGTTCAGGCTGAAACGCAGTGCGCAGTGCAGGACGTCTTGACCCGAGCTGCCTCTGCAGTGACTCTGGTGCGTGATGAGCAGAGGTAACTGTTGGTTTTGGGGCACGGTTGTCGCTGCAGTTATTTTCCTACAGCCAATAGAGTAAAATTCCAGTTTGTCTTTTAGAGGTGCTATAAGTGGGTAAAGAGAACAGATGGAAGCGTGTGCCACGTGGGGTAGGCAAGCGGCTGAGGTACAGGAGGGGATGAGAGCATGTGATTTTTTTTCTGGGGATGAAATGGAATTAATTTTGTTGGTGTATAATCTGTTCTGCTCCTAGATTTTTCTTTCAATGTGAAGAAAAGTTTTTGAGCTAATTCCAGGTAAGAAAGTTCCAGTTACTTGCTGGGTCGTATTGTCCTTTTAATATTCTAAGCTGCAGCAAAAGCGTGGGGATTGTTGCTTCTAGAAACACCCCAGTTTTCTTGTTTGCACTCTGCATGCTGTTGAGCTAAAGCAGACCAAAAAAAAAAAAAAAAAAGGAAACACACACACACAAAAAAACAACAATAACAAAAAAACCCCACCATTGGGTGACGTGTTGTGAACGCAACGATCATTTAATCCTTTTGTTTTCCCAGGTGGTGTGGATGATACTGGTTGCAGTGTCGGAGCTTGGATTTGGAGAGGAACAGGTGAGCATAGTTGTATGTTGCATCAGCAGTAGTCAGCATTGTGGAGAAGGTGGGCATCATGACCGGCATGCTAGTGAATGCTGGTACTCTGTTTTTGCAGCTGATGATGAGCCTGGCAATTGCCTAAGATGACGACCAGTGCCTGTGCATTTCTTGAGGCGGAGGGAATTTACCATTCAGCAACCTGAGAGCTAAGTTGGGGGACACGTGGTATTTGCATATCTGGGGTGGCTAATGGGAGCTGGGAGCCAGAGGAGCATGGTGCCTGCTGGCTGACTAGACTTGGTGCCACGGTGAGGGTGGTTCAGGCTGGGTCACGTTCAGGCTGCTTGTGGCCGGGTCACCAGGCTAATAGAAGCAGCGGGATTATTTTGTAGCGTGAGTGCGTGCGCCAGGCAGGACAGTTTCCTTCTGTTCGTCTGTCTTGTAGTGTTGCTTCTGCAGCGTCTGTTCTGTGCTTCTCGGGTCTTGATATCCTCCTAGCTTTTGACACTGGACTGACCAGACAGGGGACTTGGTAGCGGTGCTGAAGGGCCTCAGTGCTTGTTTTGTCATCGTGGCTCTGATCCGAGCACTTCTTGTCTTGCAGTCGCTGCTTGAAATGCAGCTCTGTTTCAGGTCTCGTGCATCCTATTCGGTTTGAGATCGCGTCTGTTTCCATCCTCACTCTTGCAGAAGTCATCTGGGCCGCATCAGGAGCTCTTGTTAGGAATTGATTTCCTAAGCATCGTCTTATGGGGTTTTCAGTCCCCATCCTTCTGGTCTCTTGTCTTGAAGGCAGGCTTTTTCGGCCTCCATCATCCCAGTTCTGGCAGTTGCTTCCAGTCGCGTGTCGTGACATTTGAGTCTCCTCTAGGGTCTGGTGCAGAGCACCTGTTCTGACTTGCTGTTGCCATAGGGCTTCCCTCCGGGGGTCACTTTTTCTTGCGCCTTGTGTTGTGTGTTTTGTTTGTAGTGTTTGTGGCGTGGCTGTGTGTGTATGTGTTTGGTCTGGAGCTGTCCTGCCTGGCAGTTAGTGATGACAGCTAACGTGGCAGTGCATGGGTGTGCTAATACATTGTCGGGAATGTTTTGGCAAAGGCATCCGGTCTACCTCTGGGCACGTACTGAAGGGCAGCTGGCAAAGTCATCTCTGTGGTGTTTGGCAGACGTGTGTGTGGGGGGAGAGTATATCTGCTTGTGAGCAGCTGCTCGCATAGTGCTTGAATGGTGTGCTTGAGGAGGTCTGTTGAATATTGAAAGCTTACAGATAAGGGGTTTTGAAATTTTTATTTTTATTTCTATCCTGTCCCCCAGTACAGCGTAAAACTTAGGAGGAACCTGTCATAGAAAAGAGCTCCTTCTGGAACTGTCCAGCACTTGGTAGGCAGCTCGGTGACTGGCTTGATCTACTTCTGAGGTGCTGAGGCAAGGGGCTTCTGTTTAGAAATTATAATATTGTAAATGGGGTTCCTTGTGTTGTTGAGGGATGGGTGCTAATGCTGGCCGCTGAATGATTATCTTGTGACTGTTCTCATTTGTTTAAGGTGAAACAGTGTACAACGCGGGACTTGAGCATAGCTGCTTTCGGCAAGGTGAGCGATGAACAGATGTAGCAGGTACTTTAGGGGTGCAGTTGTCACTGCAGTTACTTAACTGCACAAAGTACAGTAAAAATCCTGTTTATATTTCAGGGGTGTGTTGTAGCTGGCCTAAGAGAGCAGATGGAAGCACCTGCCTCTAGGGCAGGTGAGGGAGCAGAGGTAAGGGAGCAGATGAGAGTAACTGTCCTATCTGTGCTGTGTCTTTGGATGCTGCTTCAGCCTATGCTTTTCTTTTTCTTTTGCAGGTGTGTCGCACAGGCTGAGTGGGGCCAAGCTGCACTCTGAAGAGCAGCACGAGAAGGGCGGGCTGTTTGTGAGCTGGATTGGAGCAGAACTGCCAAGTAGCACAAGGTGACTGCGAAGGGTATCCACCTTGCTTTGCAGGTGCCATGGCAGGCTCTCCACAGAAGCGGTTGAGGATTTGAGAAGAGGTTGCAGATCATCGAGGAGCGATACCTGCAGGGGCGGCTTGAAAACGGTATGGCTGCTTTCTCTTCTGTTTATCAGGTGTCCCAGGCAACGTGGGCTGTGATGTTAGTCTTTAGAATCGGAACAAAGCAGGTGCTGATGGCGGTCTTCTTCGGTAGGCAAAGAGGTGCCTGAAGCCCTGTCCTGTGTAGCTTGAGCATGCCTCCCTGAGGATGAGGTGTCCTTTCTATCAGATCCCAAAACTGTGTTGAAGCTGAAATGCTGTGTCTGTGTTTTGGTTGGGGTTGCACCTTGGTGAGTGTAGGGATGGGTTTTAAGTGGGTGCAGCGGAGGGCCCGGCCCCAGTGTCCTGTAGTGTGTTTTGACCCATCAGCATAGCCTTTTAGTTCTTAGCCTACTGAAGTAAGTGATTTCTCCTGCGAGTGGAATGGAATTGACTTTTTTTTTGGTGTGTAATCAGTTCTGCTCCTAGATTTTTCTTTCTGTATAAATAAAAGTTTGAGCTAATTCCAGCAGGAAAAACTTCGGTTACTTGCTTGGTGGTAATGTCCTTCTAACATTCAAAGCTGCAGCGAAAGCATGGGGATTGTTGCTTCTAGAAACTCCCCAGTTCTCCTGTCTGCCCTCTGCATGCTGTTGAGCTAAGCCTTATAAATAAGTAAATAAACCACAGCTGCTGCTCCTCCTCTTTCTGCTTTTTTTGTGCTTTCCCCCTGCACTTTCCCAGGTGATTGGCTTCAGGTTCCAGGTGGGACCTAATAGTAACTGAGTTGCAGGTATGCCATCAGAGAGCTCCTTCTGCCTAGGCTGCTCTTTGGGGGTAAGTGCTTTGTTTTTCCTTCAGTCAGTTGCAGGGTTCTTTAGGTGGGTCAGAGTCTATGGACTGATGCGTTTTCAAGTAGAAACCAGTACTCCTATCTTTTTGAGGTGGCAACTGGCAGGATCTGTCATTGTAAAGCAATCTAGTAGTAGGTGCCTGTATTGCATGCAGCTCTTCCTCAGATGAGTAGTAGTTATAGCAGTGTTACGGATAGTATGGTGATGTTACTTTGTGTGTTTGCTTTGTGTTTCTGGGTCCCTTATGATTTTTGCAGAATTACGTTTTTTTTTGTGAGTCTTTGCCTTTATGTCAAATCTTATCAAAGTCACAACCCTGGTGGCAAAGTGATGGAGCAGGGTTTAGGAGAAATGTATCATTGAAGCTCCCTGTGTGAGCGTGTATCTGAAAATGGCAGCAGTGGGCATGTAAGGGGTATTCTGTTTCAGGTTTAGGGACAGTTTATTGTATTTCTGGAGCTTTTGCCTGTGTGTTTGCTGTCTGTCGAGTCGTTAGACCATAAAGCCTTCTAGGCTTTATGTGCATGGAATTCACATATTTGAGGTATGTTTATGAGGGGTTGCCAGGTACGTTGTTTTTGGGAAACCGTGGGGTACGGTTTCTTGACCGCATAAGTGCAGTACTGCCAAGAGACTGAGCAGGGTCACCTTCTTCATCACTGAAGAATAAGTCTGTTCGGGCCCATTTCGGCGCGGCGCCGCCCGGGCCCATTTCGGCGCGGCGCCGCCCGGGCCCATTTCGGCGCGGCGCCGCCCGGGCCCATTTCGGCGCGGCGCCGCCCGGGCCCATTTCGGCGCGGCGCCGCCCGGGCCCATTTCGGCGCGGCGCCGCCCGGGCCCATTTCGGCGCGGCGCCGCCCGGGCCCATTTCGGCGCGGCGCCGCCCGGGCCCATTTCGGCGCGGCGCCGCCCGGGCCCATTTCGGCGCGGCGCCGCCCGGGCCCATTTCGGCGCGGCGCCGCCCGGGCCCATTTCTCAGGTGGAGCTACTGAGCAGGTGAGATAAAGGAGCTGGGAACAGAGAGGTATTGCACAATTATATGTTGCATTAGTTGTAGTCAGCGTTGTGGAGGAGGTGGGTGTCAGAGCTAGCGTGCTAGTAAATGCTGGTTCTCTGTTTTTGCAAGCAATGATGAACCTGTTTGACGTAATTCCATTTGAAAAAGTTCCAGAGTACTTGACTGGTCGTGTTGTTCTTTCAATTTTAAAAGCTGCAGCAAAAGCATGGGGATTGTTGCTTCTAGAAACGTCTCAAGTCTCCTGTCCGCTCTCTGCATGTTGTTCAGGTAAAGCACATTTTAAAAAAACAATTAAAAAAAAAAAAATGATAACCAGCTGCTGTTGCTCCTGCTCTGCTCCTACTTCCTTGTGCTTTGTCCCTCCTCTTTCCCAGGTGATTGGGTTTGGGTGCTGGGCGGGGCCAAATGGTATATTATCCCCAGGCATGGCATCAGAGAGCTCCTTCTGCCTGGGCTGCTCTTTGGGATAAGTGCTTTGTGTTTCCTTCAGTCAGTTGCAGGGTTCTCTAGGCAGGCTGGTGTCTATGAATTTCTAGATTTCTAAGTGCTTGAAATAGAGGGATATTTAGTAGAGGCTGCTGGCTCACTTGTTTTTTGGGATGGTGTCATACACTTCTGTTTTTGAGTTATATTTTAATCTTTAGAGGTATAAAACCACTTGTTTTAGTCCCCTGGAGAGTTACACCAGCTTGATTACATGCTACATGTGGCTTGGCAGTGTAGATGCAGCATTACCAAGAGACTGAGCAGGGTTGTATCAGAGTCACCTTTTTCATCCGCAAAGGGTAAGTCTGTGATTACCCCTGCTGGGGCTGCTGTGTGTGTGCATGTCTTTTTGGCATTTGTGGAGCTCAGTTGTTTTTTTGTGTGTGTATGTTCTAACTTCTTGTTTTTCTGAGCTGTAAATAGTGTGTGTGCTGAATGTGGTTGGCAGGAGGAGGTGGGGAGCTGCTGAAGACTGGTAGGTTTGGTTTCTCGGAGTGTGCGGCAGCCTTCCTGTGTGATGCGACTGACTGTTGGGCGGGAACGTTCCAATTTGTGTGTGTTAAGCAATGTAGCTTGTAGTGTGTGTTGTGTGGCCCGGGCAGAGTTTGCTGTGGTGCTGTGAGCAAAGAGTCTCAGTTAGAGCTGTTAAGCAACTGAAGTAACGGAGCTGGGAAGAGAAAGGTATTGCAGTAGTGTACTGGGTCTGGCTGGAATGTTAACTTTCCTGGCAGCAGCCCTTACAGTGCTGTACTCTGCGCTTATAGCTGGATAGCAGTGTTATCACATCAGTGTTGTGCCTACTGTTGAGCTGCAGTGGCACAGCATTGGGCCTTTCTCTAACCCTCCTAGGGGGTGGGCAAAAAGTGAGGAGAGAAACATCACTAGGGCAGCTGACCTAAACCAATCAAAGGGATATTCCATACCATGTAATGTCATACTCAGCAATAAAAGTAGAGACAGGAAGAGGAGGGGAGGGGTGGGCTCTTGTTGGGAAAACGTCGGTCCTCTTCTCGAACCCCGGCTATGTGCATTGAGGCCCTGCTTCAAGGACGTGGTCAGTCATCGCTCATTTGTGGGAAGTAGAGAGTAATTTCTTTTCTTTGCACTTCCATATAGCCTTCATTTATTTTGTTTTCCTCCCTTCTTTTTATTTTTTCCCTTTCCCCCTCCCTTTTCCCCTTTCCCTTTTTATTTTCCTTTAGTTAAATCGTTTAGTTCATAATCTTTATTTAATTATTATTATTATTTCCCTTTTCATTAAATTATCCTTATATCAACCCGTGACTTGTTCTTTGCTTTACTTCTACTCCTCCTCATCTAAAAGAGGGGGAGTGAGAGAGCGGTTGTGGGGTTTAGCTGCCCAGCACGGTAAAACCACCACAAGCAGGTACGCTGTGGCTGTGAGGTGCCTCAGAGTGTGCTTTTCTCCTGTCTTTGCAGGTGCTTTGTGCAGTCGTGGACAGGGAAGGGAAATCCTCATGTCACAAAGCTCTGAGGGAAGGTTTGTGTTGTCAGCCTGGTCATCCTTTATCTGAAGCGAAGGGAAGATTGTTTGGTGTTTGATTGTTTTGGTGTATAATCTGTTCTGCACCTAGATTTTTCTTTCTATGTAAAAAAAAAAATAAAAAATGTTCGAGCTATTTCCAGTTAAGCAATTTCCAGTTACTTGCTGGGCTGTATTGTCCTTTTAATATTCAAAGCTGCAGCAAAAACATGGGGATTGTTGCTTCTAGAAACACCCCAGTTCTCTTGTCTGCAGTCTGAATGCTTTTGAGCTAAAGCAGATTTCAAAAAAAAAAAAAAAAAAACAAAAAAACACCAAAAAAACAAATATACACACACAAAAAACAACAACAAAAATCCACCTTTGGGTGATTTGTTGTGAATACAGCGATCATTTAATCCCTTTGTTTTCCCAGGTGGTGTGGATGATACTGGTTGCACTGTTGGAGCTTGGATTCGGAGAGGAAGAGGTGAGCACAATTGTACGTTGCATCAGTACTAGTCAGCATTGTGGAGCAGGTGGGCATCATGGCTGGTGTGTTAGTGAATGCTGTTACTCTGTTTTTGCAGCTGATGATTAGCCTGGCAATTGACTAAGATGACAATCAGTGCCTGTGCATTTCTTGAGGCGGAGGGACTTTACCATGCAGCAGCCTGAGAGCTAAGTTAGGGGACACGTGGTATTTGCATATCTGGGGTGGCTAATGGGAGCTGGGAGCTAGAGCAGCATGGAGCCAGCTGGCTGAATAGACTTGGTGCCACGGTGAGGGTGGTTCAGGATGGGTCACGTTCAGGCTGCTTGTGGCTGGGTCACCAGGCTAATAGAAGCAGCGGGATTATTTTGTAGCTTGAGTGCGTGTGCCAGGCAGGACAGTTTCCTTCTGTTTGTCTGTCTTGTAGTGTTGCTTCTGCGATGTCTGTTCTGTGCTTCTCGGGTCCTGATATCCTTCTAGCTTTTTACAATGGACTGACCAGACAGGCAACTTGGTAGCGGTGCTGAAGGGCCTCAGTGCTTGATTTGTTATAGCTCTGATCTGAGCACTTCTTGTCTTGCAGTCGCTGCTTAAAGTGCAGCTCTGTTTCAGGTCTTGTGCATCGTATTCGGTTTGAGATCACATCTGTTTCCATCCTCACTCTTGCAGAAGTCATCTGGACCGCATCAGGAGCTCCTGCTTGGGAATTGATTTCCTAAGTGTCTTCTTATGGGGTTTTCAGTCCCCATCCTTCTGGTCTCTTGTCTTGAAGGCAGGCTTTTTAGGCCTCCATCATCCCAGTTCTGGCAGTTGCTTCCAGTCACATGTCGTGACATTTGAGTCTCTCCTAGGGTCTGGTGCAGAGCACCTGTTCTGACTTGCTGTTGCCATAGGGCTTTCCTCTGGGGGGTCACTTTTTCTTGCGCCTTGTGTTGTGTGTTTTGTTTGTAGTGTTTGTGGCGTGGCTGTGTGTGTATGTGTTTGGTCTGGAGCTGTCCTGCCTGGCAGTTAGTGATGACAGCTAACGTGGCAGTGCATGGGTGTACTAATACATTGTCTGGACTGTGTTGGCGAAGACATCCAGTCTGCCTCTGTGCACGTACTGAAGGGCAGCAGGCACAGTCATCTCTGTGGTGTTTGGCAGATGTTGGGGGTTGGGGGGACAGTTGAGCTGCTTGCGAGCAGCTGTTCGCATAGCACTTGAATGGTATCCTTGAGGAGGTCTGTTGAATCTTGAAAGCTTACAGATATGGGGTTTTGAAATTTTTATTTTTATTTCTATCCTGTCCCCAGTAGAGTGTAAACCTTTGGAGGAACCTGTCACAGGAAAGAGCCCCTTCTGGAACTGTTCAGCGCTCCGTAGGCAGCTCGGTGACTGGCTTGATCTACTTCTGAGGTGCTGAGGTATGGGGGCTTCTGTTTTGAAACGATAATATTGTAAATGGGGTTCCTTTGTGTTGTTGAGGGATGGGTGCTAATGCTGGCAGCTGAATGATTATTTTGTGACTGTTTTCCCTTGTTCAGGCTGAAACGCAGTGTGCAGTCCAGGATGTCATGACCCGAGGTGCCTCTGGAGTGACTCGTACGTGATGAGCAGAGGTAGCTGTTATTTTTGGGGTGCGGTTCAGTGCAGTTATTTTCTTACAACCAATAGAGTAAAATTTCAGTTACTCTTTTAGAGGTGCTATAAGTGGGTGAAGAGAACAGATGGAAGCATCTGCCATGTGGGGCAGGCCAGCGGCTGAGGTACAGGAGGCGATGAGAGTAACTGTCCTAAGGGTGCTAAGGGTGCTGTGGCTTTTGCTGCTGCAGTTGCTTTCTCTCCAGTTTATGAGGTGCCACAGACAAGGTGGGCTGAGATATCCTTTAGAGTAGGAGGAAAGCAGGTCGCTGGAATGCTGCGTGGTTCCTGAGAAAGGTGTTGTAGAGGAAAAAGGTTGTCTGGTGTGGCAGTTCCTGATGGCGTTCTTCTTTAATAGGCAAAGAGGTGCCTGAAGCCCCCTCCTGTGCAGCCTGAGTACGCCTCGCTGAGGATGAAGCCTGCTTTCCAGCAGTTCCAAAAACTGTGTTGAGGCTGAAATGCTGTGTCTGTGTTTGGGTTGGGGTTGCACCTTGGTGAGTGCAGGGATGGGTTTTAGGCCGGTGCAGCAGAGGGCCTGGCCCCAGTGTCCTCTAGTGTGTTTTGACCCAGCATATCAGCATAGCCTTTTGGTTCTCAGATAGCCTACTGAAGTAAGTGATTTTTCCTGCGAGTGGAATGGATTTGATTTTTTTTTTTTTTGGCGTGTAATCAGTTCTGCTCCTAGATTTTCTTTCTATGTAAATAAAGGATATAAAGAAAAAGAAAAAGTACGTTGTTTTTGGGAAACCGTGGGAAGGGTTCCTTGACTACATAAGTGCAGTAGTGCGTAGAGAGTGAGCAGGATCACCTCCTTTATCTCTAGAGAATAAGTCTGTTTGGGCCCATTTCGGCGCGGCGCCGCCCGGGCCCATTTCGGCGCGGCGCCGCCCGGGCCCATTTCGGCGCGGCGCCGCCCGGGCCCATTTCGGCGCGGCGCCGCCCGGGCCCATTTCGGCGCGGCGCCGCCCGGGCCCATTTCGGCGCGGCGCCGCCCGGGCCCATTTCGGCGCGGCGCCGCCCGGGCCCATTTCGGCGCGGCGCCGCCCGGGCCCATTTCGGCGCGGCGCCGCCCGGGCCCATTTCGGCGCGGCGCCGCCCGGGCCCATTTCGGCGCGGCGCCGCCCGGGCCCATTTCGGCGCGGCGCCGCCCGGGCCCATTTCGGCGCGGCGCCGCCCGGGCCCATTTCGGCGCGGCGCCGCCCGGGCCCATTTCGGCGCGGCGCCGCCCGGGCCCATTACTCAGGTGGAGCTACTGAGCAGGTGAGGTAAAGGAACCGGGAACAGAGAAGTATTGCACAATGGTATGTTGCATTAGTTGTAGTGTGTGTTGTGCAGGACATGGGTATTAGGGCTTGCATGGTAGTGAATGCTGGTTCTCTGTGTTTACAGATGGGGATGAGCCTGTTTAAACTAATTCCGGTTCAAAAAGTTTCAGTTTTTAGCTTGGTGATATTGTCAATTCAATATTAAAACCTGCAGAATAAGCCAAAGGCGGTTTTTGCTTCTAGAATCACTGCAAATATTTGGTCTGCTCTCTGTATGCTTTTGAGATAAAGTTTATTTAAAAAAAGAAACAAAAAGAAAAACAGCTACTTCTCTTGCTCTATTTCTACTTTCTTGTGCTTTGCCCCTCCCCTTTCCCAGGTGATTGGGTTTGGGTGCTGGGCGGGGCCAAAAGGTATATGAGCCCCAGGCATGGCATCAGAGTGCTCCTTCTGCCTGGGCTGCTCTTTGGGGGTAAGTGCTTTGTGTTTCCTTCAGTCAGTTGCAGGGTTCTCTAGGCAGTCTGGAGTCTATGGATTTCTGGATTTCTAAGTGGTTGGAATTCTAGATCTCTAAGTGCTTGAATTAGAGGGATATTTAGTAGAGGCTGCTGGCTCACTTTTTTTTAGGATGGCCGCATATTCTCCTGTTTTTGAGATATATTTTAATCTCTGCATGTTTAAAACCACTTGTTGTAGTCCCCTGGAGAGTTACACCAGCTTGATTACATGCTACATGTGGCTTGGCAGCGTAGATGCAGCATTACCAAGAGACTGAGCAGGGTTGTATCAGAGTCACCTTTTTCATCTGCAAAGGGTAAGTCTGTGATTACTGCTGCCGGGGTTGCTGTGTGTGCATGTCTTTTTGGCGTTTGTGGAGTTGTGTTTTTTTTTTTTTGTTGTTTGTGTGTGTGTATGTTCTAAGTTTCTGGTTTTCTGAGGGGTAAACAGTTAGTGTGCTGAACGTGGTAGGCAGGTGGAGGTTGGGAGCTGCTCAGGACTGGTAGGTTTGGTTTCTAGGAGTATGCGGCATCCATCCTGTGCGATGCGACTGATTGTTGGGCGGGAACGTTCCAGCTTGTGTGTCCTAAGCAATGTAGCTTGTGTAGCGTATGTTGTGTGGCCCGGGCAGAATCTGCTGTGGCGCTGTGAGCGAAGAATCTGAGTTAGAGCTGTTGAGCAACTGAAGTAAAGGAACTGGGAAGAGAGAGGTATTGCAGCAGGTACGCTGTGGTTGTGAGGTGCCTCAGAGTGTGCTTTTCTCTCGCCTCTACAGGTGCTTTGTGCAGTCGTGGACAGGGAAGGGAAATCCTCATGTCACGAAGCACTGAGGGAAGGTGAGTGTTGTCAGCCTGGTCATCCCTTATCCGAAGCGAAGGGAAGACGCTCCGGTGTTTCCCTGTGAGGGTCCGAGGTGAGGCTGTGTGGGATAGAGGAGCAGTGTGGCAGGTGGTTGCTTGCAAGCACAGTGGTCATTGTGTCCTTTTGTGTTCCCAGGTGGCGTGGGTGATGCTGGCCGCTCCTTTCAAGCTTGGACCTAATTTGCAGGTACAGAGGCAAGTGGCCTGCTGTTTTGAAAGGATAAAACTAAAGATGGGGTCCCTTTTGTTGTTGAGGGATGGGTGCTACTGCTGTCAGCTGAATGTTTATCTTCTGCCTGTGTTTTTCCTTTTGTTCAGGCTGAAACGCAGTGCGCAGTGCAGGACGTCTTGACCCGAGCTGCCTCTGCAGTGACTCTGGTGCGTGATGAGCAGAGGTAACTGTTGGTTTTGGGGCACGGTTGTCGCTGCAGTTATTTTCCTACAGCCAATAGAGTAAAATTCCAGTTTGTCTTTTAGAGGTGCTATAAGTGGGTAAAGAGAACAGATGGAAGCGTGTGCCACGTGGGGTAGGCAAGCGGCTGAGGTACAGGAGGGGATGAGAGCATGTGATTTTTTTTCTGGGGATGAAATGGAATTAATTTTGTTGGTGTATAATCTGTTCTGCTCCTAGATTTTTCTTTCAATGTGAAGAAAAGTTTTTGAGCTAATTCCAGGTAAGAAAGTTCCAGTTACTTGCTGGGTCGTATTGTCCTTTTAATATTCTAAGCTGCAGCAAAAGCGTGGGGATTGTTGCTTCTAGAAACACCCCAGTTTTCTTGTTTGCACTCTGCATGCTGTTGAGCTAAAGCAGACCAAAAAAAAAAAAAAAAAGGAAACACACACACACAAAAAAACAACAATAACAAAAAAACCCCACCATTGGGTGACGTGTTGTGAACGCAACGATCATTTAATCCTTTTGTTTTCCCAGGTGGTGTGGATGATACTGGTTGCAGTGTCGGAGCTTGGATTTGGAGAGGAACAGGTGAGCATAGTTGTATGTTGCATCAGCAGTAGTCAGCATTGTGGAGAAGGTGGGCATCATGACCGGCATGCTAGTGAATGCTGGTACTCTGTTTTTGCAGCTGATGATGAGCCTGGCAATTGCCTAAGATGACGACCAGTGCCTGTGCATTTCTTGAGGCGGAGGGAATTTACCATTCAGCAACCTGAGAGCTAAGTTGGGGGACACGTGGTATTTGCATATCTGGGGTGGCTAATGGGAGCTGGGAGCCAGAGGAGCATGGTGCCTGCTGGCTGACTAGACTTGGTGCCACGGTGAGGGTGGTTCAGGCTGGGTCACGTTCAGGCTGCTTGTGGCCGGGTCACCAGGCTAATAGAAGCAGCGGGATTATTTTGTAGCGTGAGTGCGTGCGCCAGGCAGGACAGTTTCCTTCTGTTCGTCTGTCTTGTAGTGTTGCTTCTGCAGCGTCTGTTCTGTGCTTCTCGGGTCTTGATATCCTCCTAGCTTTTGACACTGGACTGACCAGACAGGGGACTTGGTAGCGGTGCTGAAGGGCCTCAGTGCTTGTTTTGTCA
This sequence comes from Aythya marila, assembly GCF_965140915.1. NCBI lineage: Eukaryota > Metazoa > Chordata > Aves > Anseriformes > Anatidae > Aythya > Aythya marila. The sequence continues at coordinate 50,195 of NW_028136617.1, read as the reverse complement.
TCGTGGCTCTGATCCGAGCACTTCTTGTCTTGCAGTCGCTGCTTGAAATGCAGCTCTGTTTCAGGTCTCGTGCATCCTATTCGGTTTGAGATCGCGTCTGTTTCCATCCTCACTCTTGCAGAAGTCATCTGGGCCGCATCAGGAGCTCTTGTTAGGAATTGATTTCCTAAGCATCGTCTTATGGGGTTTTCAGTCCCCATCCTTCTGGTCTCTTGTCTTGAAGGCAGGCTTTTTCGGCCTCCATCATCCCAGTTCTGGCAGTTGCTTCCAGTCGCGTGTCGTGACATTTGAGTCTCCTCTAGGGTCTGGTGCAGAGCACCTGTTCTGACTTGCTGTTGCCATAGGGCTTCCCTCCGGGGGTCACTTTTTCTTGCGCCTTGTGTTGTGTGTTTTGTTTGTAGTGTTTGTGGCGTGGCTGTGTGTGTATGTGTTTGGTCTGGAGCTGTCCTGCCTGGCAGTTAGTGATGACAGCTAACGTGGCAGTGCATGGGTGTGCTAATACATTGTCGGGAATGTTTTGGCAAAGGCATCCGGTCTACCTCTGGGCACGTACTGAAGGGCAGCTGGCAAAGTCATCTCTGTGGTGTTTGGCAGACGTGTGTGTGGGGGGAGAGTATATCTGCTTGTGAGCAGCTGCTCGCATAGTGCTTGAATGGTGTGCTTGAGGAGGTCTGTTGAATATTGAAAGCTTACAGATAAGGGGTTTTGAAATTTTTATTTTTATTTCTATCCTGTCCCCCAGTACAGCGTAAAACTTAGGAGGAACCTGTCATAGAAAAGAGCTCCTTCTGGAACTGTCCAGCACTTGGTAGGCAGCTCGGTGACTGGCTTGATCTACTTCTGAGGTGCTGAGGCAAGGGGCTTCTGTTTAGAAATTATAATATTGTAAATGGGGTTCCTTGTGTTGTTGAGGGATGGGTGCTAATGCTGGCCGCTGAATGATTATCTTGTGACTGTTCTCATTTGTTTAAGGTGAAACAGTGTACAACGCGGGACTTGAGCATAGCTGCTTTCGGCAAGGTGAGCGATGAACAGATGTAGCAGGTACTTTAGGGGTGCAGTTGTCACTGCAGTTACTTAACTGCACAAAGTACAGTAAAAATCCTGTTTATATTTCAGGGGTGTGTTGTAGCTGGCCTAAGAGAGCAGATGGAAGCACCTGCCTCTAGGGCAGGTGAGGGAGCAGAGGTAAGGGAGCAGATGAGAGTAACTGTCCTATCTGTGCTGTGTCTTTGGATGCTGCTTCAGCCTATGCTTTTCTTTTTCTTTTGCAGGTGTGTCGCACAGGCTGAGTGGGGCCAAGCTGCACTCTGAAGAGCAGCACGAGAAGGGCGGGCTGTTTGTGAGCTGGATTGGAGCAGAACTGCCAAGTAGCACGAGGTGACTGCGAAGGGTATCCACCTTGCTTTGCAGGTGCCATGGCAGGCTCTCCACAGAAGCGGTTGAGGATTTGAGAAGAGGTTGCAGATCATCGAGGAGCGATACCTGCAGGGGCGGCTTGAAAACGGTATGGCTGCTTTCTCTTCTGTTTATCAGGTGTCCCAGGCAACGTGGGCTGTGATGTTAGTCTTTAGAATCGGAACAAAGCAGGTGCTGATGGCGGTCTTCTTCGGTAGGCAAAGAGGTGCCTGAAGCCCTGTCCTGTGTAGCTTGAGCATGCCTCCCTGAGGATGAGGTGTCCTTTCTATCAGATCCCAAAACTGTGTTGAAGCTGAAATGCTGTGTCTGTGTTTTGGTTGGGGTTGCACCTTGGTGAGTGTAGGGATGGGTTTTAAGTGGGTGCAGCGGAGGGCCCGGCCCCAGTGTCCTGTAGTGTGTTTTGACCCATCAGCATAGCCTTTTAGTTCTTAGCCTACTGAAGTAAGTGATTTCTCCTGCGAGTGGAATGGAATTGACTTTTTTTTTGGTGTGTAATCAGTTCTGCTCCTAGATTTTTCTTTCTGTATAAATAAAAGTTTGAGCTAATTCCAGCAGGAAAAACTTCGGTTACTTGCTTGGTGGTAATGTCCTTCTAACATTCAAAGCTGCAGCGAAAGCATGGGGATTGTTGCTTCTAGAAACTCCCCAGTTCTCCTGTCTGCCCTCTGCATGCTGTTGAGCTAAGCCTTATAAATAAGTAAATAAACCACAGCTGCTGCTCCTCCTCTTTCTGCTTTTTTTGTGCTTTCCCCCTGCACTTTCCCAGGTGATTGGCTTCAGGTTCCAGGTGGGACCTAATAGTAACTGAGTTGCAGGTATGCCATCAGAGAGCTCCTTCTGCCTAGGCTGCTCTTTGGGGGTAAGTGCTTTGTTTTTCCTTCAGTCAGTTGCAGGGTTCTTTAGGTGGGTCAGAGTCTATGGACTGATGCGTTTTCAAGTAGAAACCAGTACTCCTATCTTTTTGAGGTGGCAACTGGCAGGATCTGTCATTGTAAAGCAATCTAGTAGTAGGTGCCTGTATTGCATGCAGCTCTTCCTCAGATGAGTAGTAGTTATAGCAGTGTTACGGATAGTATGGTGATGTTACTTTGTGTGTTTGCTTTGTGTTTCTGGGTCCCTTATGATTTTTGCAGAATTACGTTTTTTTTTGTGAGTCTTTGCCTTTATGTCAAATCTTATCAAAGTCACAACCCTGGTGGCAAAGTGATGGAGCAGGGTTTAGGAGAAATGTATCATTGAAGCTCCCTGTGTGAGCGTGTATCTGAAAATGGCAGCAGTGGGCATGTAAGGGGTATTCTGTTTCAGGTTTAGGGACAGTTTATTGTATTTCTGGAGCTTTTGCCTGTGTGTTTGCTGTCTGTCGAGTCGTTAGACCATAAAGCCTTCTAGGCTTTATGTGCATGGAATTCACATATTTGAGGTATGTTTATGAGGGGTTGCCAGGTACGTTGTTTTTGGGAAACCGTGGGGTACGGTTTCTTGACCGCATAAGTGCAGTACTGCCAAGAGACTGAGCAGGGTCACCTTCTTCATCACTGAAGAATAAGTCTGTTCGGGCCCATTTCGGCGCGGCGCCGCCCGGGCCCATTTCGGCGCGGCGCCGCCCGGGCCCATTTCGGCGCGGCGCCGCCCGGGCCCATTTCGGCGCGGCGCCGCCCGGGCCCATTTCGGCGCGGCGCCGCCCGGGCCCATTTCGGCGCGGCGCCGCCCGGGCCCATTTCGGCGCGGCGCCGCCCGGGCCCATTTCGGCGCGGCGCCGCCCGGGCCCATTTCGGCGCGGCGCCGCCCGGGCCCATTTCGGCGCGGCGCCGCCCGGGCCCATTTCGGCGCGGCGCCGCCCGGGCCCATTTCGGCGCGGCGCCGCCCGGGCCCATTTCGGCGCGGCGCCGCCCGGGCCCATTTCGGCGCGGCGCCGCCCGGGCCCATTTCGGCGCGGCGCCGCCCGGGCCCATTTCGGCGCGGCGCCGCCCGGGCCCATTTCGGCGCGGCGCCGCCCGGGCCCATTTCGGCGCGGCGCCGCCCGGGCCCATTTCGGCGCGGCGCCGCCCGGGCCCATTTCGGCGCGGCGCCGCCCGGGCCCATTTCTCAGGTGGAGCTACTGAGCAGGTGAGATAAAGGAGCTGGGAACAGAGAGGTATTGCACAATTATATGTTGCATTAGTTGTAGTCAGCGTTGTGGAGGAGGCGGGTGTCAGAGCTAGCGTGCTAGTAAATGCTGGTTCTCTGTTTTTGCAAGCAATGATGAACCTGTTTGACGTAATTCCATTTGAAAAAGTTCCAGAGTACTTGACTGGTCGTGTTGTTCTTTCAATTTTAAAAGCTGCAGCAAAAGCATGGGGATTGTTGCTTCTAGAAACGTCTCAAGTCTCCTGTCCGCTCTCTGCATGTTGTTCAGGTAAAGCACATTTTAAAAAAACAATTAAAAAAAAAAAAAATGATAACCAGCTGCTGTTGCTCCTGCTCTGCTCCTACTTCCTTGTGCTTTGTCCCTCCTCTTTCCCAGGTGATTGGGTTTGGGTGCTGGGCGGGGCCAAATGGTATATTATCCCCAGGCATGGCATCAGAGAGCTCCTTCTGCCTGGGCTGCTCTTTGGGATAAGTGCTTTGTGTTTCCTTCAGTCAGTTGCAGGGTTCTCTAGGCAGGCTGGTGTCTATGAATTTCTAGATTTCTAAGTGCTTGAAATAGAGGGATATTTAGTAGAGGCTGCTGGCTCACTTGTTTTTTGGGATGGTGTCATACACTTCTGTTTTTGAGTTATATTTTAATCTTTAGAGGTATAAAACCACTTGTTTTAGTCCCCTGGAGAGTTACACCAGCTTGATTACATGCTACATGTGGCTTGGCAGTGTAGATGCAGCATTACCAAGAGACTGAGCAGGGTTGTATCAGAGTCACCTTTTTCATCCGCAAAGGGTAAGTCTGTGATTACCCCTGCTGGGGCTGCTGTGTGTGTGCATGTCTTTTTGGCATTTGTGGAGCTCAGTTGTTTTTTTGTGTGTGTATGTTCTAACTTCTTGTTTTTCTGAGCTGTAAATAGTGTGTGTGCTGAATGTGGTTGGCAGGAGGAGGTGGGGAGCTGCTGAAGACTGGTAGGTTTGGTTTCTCGGAGTGTGCGGCAGCCTTCCTGTGTGATGCGACTGACTGTTGGGCGGGAACGTTCCAATTTGTGTGTGTTAAGCAATGTAGCTTGTAGTGTGTGTTGTGTGGCCCGGGCAGAGTTTGCTGTGGTGCTGTGAGCAAAGAGTCTCAGTTAGAGCTGTTAAGCAACTGAAGTAACGGAGCTGGGAAGAGAAAGGTATTGCAGTAGTGTACTGGGTCTGGCTGGAATGTTAACTTTCCTGGCAGCAGCCCTTACAGTGCTGTACTCTGCGCTTATAGCTGGATAGCAGTGTTATCACATCAGTGTTGTGCCTACTGTTGAGCTGCAGTGGCACAGCATTGGGCCTTTCTCTAACCCTCCTAGGGGGTGGGCAAAAAGTGAGGAGAGAAACATCACTAGGGCAGCTGACCTAAACCAATCAAAGGGATATTCCATACCATGTAATGTCATACTCAGCAATAAAAGTAGAGACAGGAAGAGGAGGGGAGGGGTGGGCTCTTGTTGGGAAAACGTCGGTCCTCTTCTCGAACCCCGGCTATGTGCATTGAGGCCCTGCTTCAAGGACGTGGTCAGTCATCGCTCATTTGTGGGAAGTAGAGAGTAATTTCTTTTCTTTGCACTTCCATATAGCCTTCATTTATTTTGTTTTCCTCCCTTCTTTTTATTTTTTCCCTTTCCCCCTCCCTTTTCCCCTTTCCCTTTTTATTTTCCTTTAGTTAAATCGTTTAGTTCATAATCTTTATTTAATTATTATTATTATTTCCCTTTTCATTAAATTATCCTTATATCAACCCGTGACTTGTTCTTTGCTTTACTTCTACTCCTCCTCATCTAAAAGAGGGGGAGTGAGAGAGCGGTTGTGGGGTTTAGCTGCCCAGCACGGTAAAACCACCACAAGCAGGTACGCTGTGGCTGTGAGGTGCCTCAGAGTGTGCTTTTCTCCTGTCTTTGCAGGTGCTTTGTGCAGTCGTGGACAGGGAAGGGAAATCCTCATGTCACAAAGCTCTGAGGGAAGGTTTGTGTTGTCAGCCTGGTCATCCTTTATCTGAAGCGAAGGGAAGATTGTTTGGTGTTTGATTGTTTTGGTGTATAATCTGTTCTGCACCTAGATTTTTCTTTCTATGTAAAAAAAAAAAAAAAAAAATGTTCGAGCTATTTCCAGTTAAGCAATTTCCAGTTACTTGCTGGGCTGTATTGTCCTTTTAATATTCAAAGCTGCAGCAAAAACATGGGGATTGTTGCTTCTAGAAACACACCAGTTCTCTTGTCTGCAGTCTGAATGCTTTTGAGCTAAAGCAGATTTCAAAAAAAAAAAAAAAAAACAAAAAAACACCAAAAAAACAAATATACACACACAAAAAACAACAACAAAAATCCACCTTTGGGTGATTTGTTGTGAATACAGCGATCATTTAATCCCTTTGTTTTCCCAGGTGGTGTGGATGATACTGGTTGCACTGTTGGAGCTTGGATTCGGAGAGGAAGAGGTGAGCACAATTGTACGTTGCATCAGTACTAGTCAGCATTGTGGAGCAGGTGGGCATCATGGCTGGTGTGTTAGTGAATGCTGTTACTCTGTTTTTGCAGCTGATGATTAGCCTGGCAATTGACTAAGATGACAATCAGTGCCTGTGCATTTCTTGAGGCGGAGGGACTTTACCATGCAGCAGCCTGAGAGCTAAGTTAGGGGACACGTGGTATTTGCATATCTGGGGTGGCTAATGGGAGCTGGGAGCTAGAGCAGCATGGAGCCAGCTGGCTGAATAGACTTGGTGCCACGGTGAGGGTGGTTCAGGATGGGTCACGTTCAGGCTGCTTGTGGCTGGGTCACCAGGCTAATAGAAGCAGCGGGATTATTTTGTAGCTTGAGTGCGTGTGCCAGGCAGGACAGTTTCCTTCTGTTTGTCTGTCTTGTAGTGTTGCTTCTGCGATGTCTGTTCTGTGCTTCTCGGGTCCTGATATCCTTCTAGCTTTTTACAATGGACTGACCAGACAGGCAACTTGGTAGCGGTGCTGAAGGGCCTCAGTGCTTGATTTGTTATAGCTCTGATCTGAGCACTTCTTGTCTTGCAGTCGCTGCTTAAAGTGCAGCTCTGTTTCAGGTCTTGTGCATCGTATTCGGTTTGAGATCACATCTGTTTCCATCCTCACTCTTGCAGAAGTCATCTGGACCGCATCAGGAGCTCCTGCTTGGGAATTGATTTCCTAAGTGTCTTCTTATGGGGTTTTCAGTCCCCATCCTTCTGGTCTCTTGTCTTGAAGGCAGGCTTTTTAGGCCTCCATCACCCCAGTTCTGGCAGTTGCTTCCAGTCACATGTCGTGACATTTGAGTCTCTCCTAGGGTCTGGTGCAGAGCACCTGTTCTGACTTGCTGTTGCCATAGGGCTTTCCTCTGGGGGGTCACTTTTTCTTGCGCCTTGTGTTGTGTGTTTTGTTTGTAGTGTTTGTGGCGTGGCTGTGTGTGTATGTGTTTGGTCTGGAGCTGTCCTGCCTGGCAGTTAGTGATGACAGCTAACGTGGCAGTGCATGGGTGTACTAATACATTGTCTGGACTGTGTTGGCGAAGACATCCAGTCTGCCTCTGTGCACGTACTGAAGGGCAGCAGGCACAGTCATCTCTGTGGTGTTTGGCAGATGTTGGGGGTTGGGGGGACAGTTGAGCTGCTTGCGAGCAGCTGTTCGCATAGCACTTGAATGGTATCCTTGAGGAGGTCTGTTGAATCTTGAAAGCTTACAGATATGGGGTTTTGAAATTTTTATTTTTATTTCTATCCTGTCCCCAGTAGAGTGTAAACCTTTGGAGGAACCTGTCACAGGAAAGAGCCCCTTCTGGAACTGTTCAGCGCTCCGTAGGCAGCTCGGTGACTGGCTTGATCTACTTCTGAGGTGCTGAGGTATGGGGGCTTCTGTTTTGAAACGATAATATTGTAAATGGGGTTCCTTTGTGTTGTTGAGGGATGGGTGCTAATGCTGGCAGCTGAATGATTATTTTGTGACTGTTTTCCCTTGTTCAGGCTGAAACGCAGTGTGCAGTCCAGGATGTCATGACCCGAGGTGCCTCTGGAGTGACTCGTACGTGATGAGCAGAGGTAGCTGTTATTTTTGGGGTGCGGTTCAGTGCAGTTATTTTCTTACAACCAATAGAGTAAAATTTCAGTTACTCTTTTAGAGGTGCTATAAGTGGGTGAAGAGAACAGATGGAAGCATCTGCCATGTGGGGCAGGCCAGCGGCTGAGGTACAGGAGGCGATGAGAGTAACTGTCCTAAGGGTGCTAAGGGTGCTGTGGCTTTTGCTGCTGCAGTTGCTTTCTCTCCAGTTTATGAGGTGCCACAGACAAGGTGGGCTGAGATATCCTTTAGAGTAGGAGGAAAGCAGGTCGCTGGAATGCTGCGTGGTTCCTGAGAAAGGTGTTGTAGAGGAAAAAGGTTGTCTGGTGTGGCAGTTCCTGATGGCGTTCTTCTTTAATAGGCAAAGAGGTGCCTGAAGCCCCCTCCTGTGCAGCCTGAGTACGCCTCGCTGAGGATGAAGCCTGCTTTCCAGCAGTTCCAAAAACTGTGTTGAGGCTGAAATGCTGTGTCTGTGTTTGGGTTGGGGTTGCACCTTGGTGAGTGCAGGGATGGGTTTTAGGCCGGTGCAGCAGAGGGCCTGGCCCCAGTGTCCTCTAGTGTGTTTTGACCCAGCATATCAGCATAGCCTTTTGGTTCTCAGATAGCCTACTGAAGTAAGTGATTTTTCCTGCGAGTGGAATGGATTTGATTTTTTTTTTTTTTGGCGTGTAATCAGTTCTGCTCTTAGATTTTCTTTCTATGTAAATAAAGGATATAAAGAAAAAGAAAAAGTACGTTGTTTTTGGGAAACCGTGGGAAGGGTTCCTTGACTACATAAGTGCAGTAGTGCGTAGAGAGTGAGCAGGATCACCTCCTTTATCTCTAGAGAATAAGTCTGTTTGGGCCCATTTCGGCGCGGCGCCGCCCGGGCCCATTTCGGCGCGGCGCCGCCCGGGCCCATTTCGGCGCGGCGCCGCCCGGGCCCATTTCGGCGCGGCGCCGCCCGGGCCCATTTCGGCGCGGCGCCGCCCGGGCCCATTTCGGCGCGGCGCCGCCCGGGCCCATTTCGGCGCGGCGCCGCCCGGGCCCATTTCGGCGCGGCGCCGCCCGGGCCCATTTCGGCGCGGCGCCGCCCGGGCCCATTTCGGCGCGGCGCCGCCCGGGCCCATTTCGGCGCGGCGCCGCCCGGGCCCATTTCGGCGCGGCGCCGCCCGGGCCCATTTCGGCGCGGCGCCGCCCGGGCCCATTTCTCAGGTGGAGCTACTGAGCAGGTGAGATAAAGGAGCTGGGAACAGAGAGGTATTGCACAATTATATGTTGCATTAGTTGTAGTCAGCGTTGTGGAGGAGGCGGGTGTCAGAGCTAGCGTGCTAGTAAATGCTGGTTCTCTGTTTTTGCAAGCAATGATGAACCTGTTTGACGTAATTCCATTTGAAAAAGTTCCAGAGTACTTGACTGGTCGTGTTGTTCTTTCAATTTTAAAAGCTGCAGCAAAAGCATGGGGATTGTTGCTTCTAGAAACGTCTCAAGTCTCCTGTCCGCTCTCTGCATGTTGTTCAGGTAAAGCACATTTTAAAAAAACAATTAAAAAAAAAAAAAATGATAACCAGCTGCTGTTGCTCCTGCTCTGCTCCTACTTCCTTGTGCTTTGTCCCTCCTCTTTCCCAGGTGATTGGGTTTGGGTGCTGGGCGGGGCCAAATGGTATATTATCCCCAGGCATGGCATCAGAGAGCTCCTTCTGCCTGGGCTGCTCTTTGGGATAAGTGCTTTGTGTTTCCTTCAGTCAGTTGCAGGGTTCTCTAGGCAGGCTGGTGTCTATGAATTTCTAGATTTCTAAGTGCTTGAAATAGAGGGATATTTAGTAGAGGCTGCTGGCTCACTTGTTTTTTGGGATGGTGTCATACACTTCTGTTTTTGAGTTATATTTTAATCTTTAGAGGTATAAAACCACTTGTTTTAGTCCCCTGGAGAGTTACACCAGCTTGATTACATGCTACATGTGGCTTGGCAGTGTAGATGCAGCATTACCAAGAGACTGAGCAGGGTTGTATCAGAGTCACCTTTTTCATCCGCAAAGGGTAAGTCTGTGATTACCCCTGCTGGGGCTGCTGTGTGTGTGCATGTCTTTTTGGCATTTGTGGAGCTCAGTTGTTTTTTTGTGTGTGTATGTTCTAACTTCTTGTTTTTCTGAGCTGTAAATAGTGTGTGTGCTGAATGTGGTTGGCAGGAGGAGGTGGGGAGCTGCTGAAGACTGGTAGGTTTGGTTTCTCGGAGTGTGCGGCAGCCTTCCTGTGTGATGCGACTGACTGTTGGGCGGGAACGTTCCAATTTGTGTGTGTTAAGCAATGTAGCTTGTAGTGTGTGTTGTGTGGCCCGGGCAGAGTTTGCTGTGGTGCTGTGAGCAAAGAGTCTCAGTTAGAGCTGTTAAGCAACTGAAGTAACGGAGCTGGGAAGAGAAAGGTATTGCAGTAGTGTACTGGGTCTGGCTGGAATGTTAACTTTCCTGGCAGCAGCCCTTACAGTGCTGTACTCTGCGCTTATAGCTGGATAGCAGTGTTATCACATCAGTGTTGTGCCTACTGTTGAGCTGCAGTGGCACAGCATTGGGCCTTTCTCTAACCCTCCTAGGGGGTGGGCAAAAAGTGAGGAGAGAAACATCACTAGGGCAGCTGACCTAAACCAATCAAAGGGATATTCCATACCATGTAATGTCATACTCAGCAATAAAAGTAGAGACAGGAAGAGGAGGGGAGGGGTGGGCTCTTGTTGGGAAAACGTCGGTCCTCTTCTCGAACCCCGGCTATGTGCATTGAGGCCCTGCTTCAAGGACGTGGTCAGTCATCGCTCATTTGTGGGAAGTAGAGAGTAATTTCTTTTCTTTGCACTTCCATATAGCCTTCATTTATTTTGTTTTCCTCCCTTCTTTTTATTTTTTCCCTTTCCCCCTCCCTTTTCCCCTTTCCCTTTTTATTTTCCTTTAGTTAAATCGTTTAGTTCATAATCTTTATTTAATTATTATTATTATTTCCCTTTTCATTAAATTATCCTTATATCAACCCGTGACTTGTTCTTTGCTTTACTTCTACTCCTCCTCATCTAAAAGAGGGGGAGTGAGAGAGCGGTTGTGGGGTTTAGCTGCCCAGCACGGTAAAACCACCACAAGCAGGTACGCTGTGGCTGTGAGGTGCCTCAGAGTGTGCTTTTCTCCTGTCTTTGCAGGTGCTTTGTGCAGTCGTGGACAGGGAAGGGAAATCCTCATGTCACAAAGCTCTGAGGGAAGGTTTGTGTTGTCAGCCTGGTCATCCTTTATCTGAAGCGAAGGGAAGATTGTTTGGTGTTTGATTGTTTTGGTGTATAATCTGTTCTGCACCTAGATTTTTCTTTCTATGTAAAAAAAAAAAAAAAAAAATGTTCGAGCTATTTCCAGTTAAGCAATTTCCAGTTACTTGCTGGGCTGTATTGTCCTTTTAATATTCAAAGCTGCAGCAAAAACATGGGGATTGTTGCTTCTAGAAACACCCCAGTTCTCTTGTCTGCAGTCTGAATGCTTTTGAGCTAAAGCAGATTTCAAAAAAAAAAAAAAAAAAAAAACACCAAAAAAACAAATATACACACACAAAAAACAACAACAAAAATCCACCTTTGGGTGATTTGTTGTGAATACAGCGATCATTTAATCCCTTTGTTTTCCCAGGTGGTGTGGATGATACTGGTTGCACTGTTGGAGCTTGGATTCGGAGAGGAAGAGGTGAGCACAATTGTACGTTGCATCAGTACTAGTCAGCATTGTGGAGCAGGTGGGCATCATGGCTGGTGTGTTAGTGAATGCTGTTACTCTGTTTTTGCAGCTGATGATTAGCCTGGCAATTGACTAAGATGACAATCAGTGCCTGTGCATTTCTTGAGGCGGAGGGACTTTACCATGCAGCAGCCTGAGAGCTAAGTTAGGGGACACATGGTATTTGCATATCTGGGGTGGCTAATGGGAGCTGGGAGCTAGAGCAGCATGGAGCCAGCTGGCTGAATAGACTTGGTGCCACGGTGAGGGTGGTTCAGGATGGGTCACGTTCAGGCTGCTTGTGGCTGGGTCACCAGGCTAATAGAAGCAGCGGGATTATTTTGTAGCTTGAGTGCGTGTGCCAGGCAGGACAGTTTCCTTCTGTTTGTCTGTCTTGTAGTGTTGCTTCTGCGATGTCTGTTCTGTGCTTCTCGGGTCCTGATATCCTTCTAGCTTTTTACAATGGACTGACCAGACAGGCAACTTGGTAGCGGTGCTGAAGGGCCTCAGTGCTTGATTTGTTATAGCTCTGATCTGAGCACTTCTTGTCTTGCAGTCGCTGCTTAAAGTGCAGATCTGTTTCAGGTCTTGTGCATCGTATTCGGTTTGAGATCACATCTGTTTCCATCCTCACTCTTGCAGAAGTCATCTGGACCGCATCAGGAGCTCCTGCTTGGGAATTGATTTCCTAAGTGTCTTCTTATGGGGTTTTCAGTCCCCATCCTTCTGGTCTCTTGTCTTGAAGGCAGGCTTTTTAGGCCTCCATCACCCCAGTTCTGGCAGTTGCTTCCAGTCACATGTCGTGACATTTGAGTCTCTCCTAGGGTCTGGTGCAGAGCACCTGTTCTGACTTGCTGTTGCCATAGGGCTTTCCTCTGGGGGGTCACTTTTTCTTGCGCCTTGTGTTGTGTGTTTTGTTTGTAGTGTTTGTGGCGTGGCTGTGTGTGTATGTGTTTGGTCTGGAGCTGTCCTGCCTGGCAGTTAGTGATGACAGCTAACGTGGCAGTGCATGGGTGTACTAATACATTGTCTGGACTGTGTTGGCGAAGACATCCAGTCTGCCTCTGTGCACGTACTGAAGGGCAGCAGGCACAGTCATCTCTGTGGTGTTTGGCAGATGTTGGGGGTTGGGGGGACAGTTGAGCTGCTTGCGAGCAGCTGTTCGCATAGCACTTGAATGGTATCCTTGAGGAGGTCTGTTGAATCTTGAAAGCTTACAGATATGGGGTTTTGAAATTTTTATTTTTATTTCTATCCTGTCCCCAGTAGAGTGTAAACCTTTGGAGGAACCTGTCACAGGAAAGAGCCCCTTCTGGAACTGTTCAGCGCTCCGTAGGCAGCTCGGTGACTGGCTTGATCTACTTCTGAGGTGCTGAGGTATGGGGGCTTCTGTTTTGAAACGATAATATTGTAAATGGGGTTCCTTTGTGTTGTTGAGGGATGGGTGCTAATGCTGGCAGCTGAATGATTATTTTGTGACTGTTTTCCCTTGTTCAGGCTGAAACGCAGTGTGCAGTCCAGGATGTCATGACCCGAGGTGCCTCTGGAGTGACTCGTACGTGATGAGCAGAGGTAGCTGTTATTTTTGGGGTGCGGTTCAGTGCAGTTATTTTCTTACAACCAATAGAGTAAAATTTCAGTTACTCTTTTAGAGGTGCTATAAGTGGGTGAAGAGAACAGATGGAAGCATCTGCCATGTGGGGCAGGCCAGCGGCTGAGGTACAGGAGGCGATGAGAGTAACTGTCCTAAGGGTGCTAAGGGTGCTGTGGCTTTTGCTGCTGCAGTTGCTTTCTCTCCAGTTTATGAGGTGCCACAGACAAGGTGGGCTGAGATATCCTTTAGAGTAGGAGGAAAGCAGGTCGCTGGAATGCTGCGTGGTTCCTGAGAAAGGTGTTGTAGAGGAAAAAGGTTGTCTGGTGTGGCAGTTCCTGATGGCGTTCTTCTTTAATAGGCAAAGAGGTGCCTGAAGCCCCCTCCTGTGCAGCCTGAGTACGCCTCGCTGAGGATGAAGCCTGCTTTCCAGCAGTTCCAAAAACTGTGTTGAGGCTGAAATGCTGTGTCTGTGTTTGGGTTGGGGTTGCACCTTGGTGAGTGCAGGGATGGGTTTTAGGCCGGTGCAGCAGAGGGCCTGGCCCCAGTGTCCTCTAGTGTGTTTTGACCCAGCATATCAGCATAGCCTTTTGGTTCTCAGATAGCCTACTGAAGTAAGTGATTTTTCCTGCGAGTGGAATGGATTTGATTTTTTTTTTTTTTTGGCGTGTAATCAGTTCTGCTCCTAGATTTTCTTTCTATGTAAATAAAGGATATAAAGAAAAAGAAAAGGTACGTTGTTTTTGGGAAACCGTGGGAAGGGTTCCTTGACTACATAAGTGCAGTAGTGCGTAGAGAGTGAGCAGGATCACCTCCTTTATCTCTAGAGAATAAGTCTGTTTGGGCCCATTTCGGCGCGGCGCCGCCCGGGCCCATTTCGGCGCGGCGCCGCCCGGGCCCATTTCGGCGCGGCGCCGCCCGGGCCCATTTCGGCGCGGCGCCGCCCGGGCCCATTTCGGCGCGGCGCCGCCCGGGCCCATTTCGGCGCGGCGCCGCCCGGGCCCATTTCGGCGCGGCGCCGCCCGGGCCCATTTCGGCGCGGCGCCGCCCGGGCCCATTTCGGCGCGGCGCCGCCCGGGCCCATTTCGGCGCGGCGCCGCCCGGGCCCATTTCGGCGCGGCGCCGCCCGGGCCCATTTCGGCGCGGCGCCGCCCGGGCCCATTTCGGCGCGGCGCCGCCCGGGCCCATTTCGGCGCGGCGCCGCCCGGGCCCATTTCGGCGCGGCGCCGCCCGGGCCCATTTCTCAGGTGGAGCTACTGAGCAGGTGAGATAAAGGAGCTGGGAACAGAGAGGTATTGCACAATTATATGTTGCATTAGTTGTAGTCAGCGTTGTGGAGGAGGCGGGTGTCAGAGCTAGCGTGCTAGTAAATGCTGGTTCTCTGTTTTTGCAAGCAATGATGAACCTGTTTGACGTAATTCCATTTGAAAAAGTTCCAGAGTACTTGACTGGTCGTGTTGTTCTTTCAATTTTAAAAGCTGCAGCAAAAGCATGGGGATTGTTGCTTCTAGAAACGTCTCAAGTCTCCTGTCCGCTCTCTGCATGTTGTTCAGGTAAAGCACATTTTAAAAAAACAATTAAAAAAAAAAAAAATGATAACCAGCTGCTGTTGCTCCTGCTCTGCTCCTACTTCCTTGTGCTTTGTCCCTCCTCTTTCCCAGGTGATTGGGTTTGGGTGCTGGGCGGGGCCAAATGGTATATTATCCCCAGGCATGGCATCAGAGAGCTCCTTCTGCCTGGGCTGCTCTTTGGGATAAGTGCTTTGTGTTTCCTTCAGTCAGTTGCAGGGTTCTCTAGGCAGGCTGGTGTCTATGAATTTCTAGATTTCTAAGTGCTTGAAATAGAGGGATATTTAGTAGAGGCTGCTGGCTCACTTGTTTTTTGGGATGGTGTCATACACTTCTGTTTTTGAGTTATATTTTAATCTTTAGAGGTATAAAACCACTTGTTTTAGTCCCCTGGAGAGTTACACCAGCTTGATTACATGCTACATGTGGCTTGGCAGTGTAGATGCAGCATTACCAAGAGACTGAGCAGGGTTGTATCAGAGTCACCTTTTTCATCCGCAAAGGGTAAGTCTGTGATTACCCCTGCTGGGGCTGCTGTGTGTGTGCATGTCTTTTTGGCATTTGTGGAGCTCAGTTGTTTTTTTGTGTGTGTATGTTCTAACTTCTTGTTTTTCTGAGCTGTAAATAGTGTGTGTGCTGAATGTGGTTGGCAGGAGGAGGTGGGGAGCTGCTGAAGACTGGTAGGTTTGGTTTCTCGGAGTGTGCGGCAGCCTTCCTGTGTGATGCGACTGACTGTTGGGCGGGAACGTTCCAATTTGTGTGTGTTAAGCAATGTAGCTTGTAGTGTGTGTTGTGTGGCCCGGGCAGAGTTTGCTGTGGTGCTGTGAGCAAAGAGTCTCAGTTAGAGCTGTTAAGCAACTGAAGTAACGGAGCTGGGAAGAGAAAGGTATTGCAGTAGTGTACTGGGTCTGGCTGGAATGTTAACTTTCCTGGCAGCAGCCCTTACAGTGCTGTACTCTGCGCTTATAGCTGGATAGCAGTGTTATCACATCAGTGTTGTGCCTACTGTTGAGCTGCAGTGGCACAGCATTGGGCCTTTCTCTAACCCTCCTAGGGGGTGGGCAAAAAGTGAGGAGAGAAACATCACTAGGGCAGCTGACCTAAACCAATCAAAGGGATATTCCATACCATGTAATGTCATACTCAGCAATAAAAGTAGAGACAGGAAGAGGAGGGGAGGGGTGGGCTCTTGTTGGGAAAACGTCGGTCCTCTTCTCGAACCCCGGCTATGTGCATTGAGGCCCTGCTTCAAGGACGTGGTCAGTCATCGCTCATTTGTGGGAAGTAGAGAGTAATTTCTTTTCTTTGCACTTCCATATAGCCTTCATTTATTTTGTTTTCCTCCCTTCTTTTTATTTTTTCCCTTTCCCCCTCCCTTTTCCCCTTTCCCTTTTTATTTTCCTTTAGTTAAATCGTTTAGTTCATAATCTTTATTTAATTATTATTATTATTTCCCTTTTCATTAAATTATCCTTATATCAACCCGTGACTTGTTCTTTGCTTTACTTCTACTCCTCCTCATCTAAAAGAGGGGGA
Source organism: Aythya marila (assembly GCF_965140915.1). NCBI lineage: Eukaryota > Metazoa > Chordata > Aves > Anseriformes > Anatidae > Aythya > Aythya marila. The sequence continues at coordinate 34,153 of NW_028136617.1, read as the reverse complement.
GTGAGAGAGCGGTTGTGGGGTTTAGCTGCCCAGCACGGTAAAACCACCACAAGCAGGTACGCTGTGGCTGTGAGGTGCCTCAGAGTGTGCTTTTCTCCTGTCTTTGCAGGTGCTTTGTGCAGTCGTGGACAGGGAAGGGAAATCCTCATGTCACAAAGCTCTGAGGGAAGGTTTGTGTTGTCAGCCTGGTCATCCTTTATCTGAAGCGAAGGGAAGATTGTTTGGTGTTTGATTGTTTTGGTGTATAATCTGTTCTGCACCTAGATTTTTCTTTCTATGTAAAAAAAAAAAAAAAAAAATGTTCGAGCTATTTCCAGTTAAGCAATTTCCAGTTACTTGCTGGGCTGTATTGTCCTTTTAATATTCAAAGCTGCAGCAAAAACATGGGGATTGTTGCTTCTAGAAACACACCAGTTCTCTTGTCTGCAGTCTGAATGCTTTTGAGCTAAAGCAGATTTCAAAAAAAAAAAAAAAAAACAAAAAAACACCAAAAAAACAAATATACACACACAAAAAACAACAACAAAAATCCACCTTTGGGTGATTTGTTGTGAATACAGCGATCATTTAATCCCTTTGTTTTCCCAGGTGGTGTGGATGATACTGGTTGCACTGTTGGAGCTTGGATTCGGAGAGGAAGAGGTGAGCACAATTGTACGTTGCATCAGTACTAGTCAGCATTGTGGAGCAGGTGGGCATCATGGCTGGTGTGTTAGTGAATGCTGTTACTCTGTTTTTGCAGCTGATGATTAGCCTGGCAATTGACTAAGATGACAATCAGTGCCTGTGCATTTCTTGAGGCGGAGGGACTTTACCATGCAGCAGCCTGAGAGCTAAGTTAGGGGACACGTGGTATTTGCATATCTGGGGTGGCTAATGGGAGCTGGGAGCTAGAGCAGCATGGAGCCAGCTGGCTGAATAGACTTGGTGCCACGGTGAGGGTGGTTCAGGATGGGTCACGTTCAGGCTGCTTGTGGCTGGGTCACCAGGCTAATAGAAGCAGCGGGATTATTTTGTAGCTTGAGTGCGTGTGCCAGGCAGGACAGTTTCCTTCTGTTTGTCTGTCTTGTAGTGTTGCTTCTGCGATGTCTGTTCTGTGCTTCTCGGGTCCTGATATCCTTCTAGCTTTTTACAATGGACTGACCAGACAGGCAACTTGGTAGCGGTGCTGAAGGGCCTCAGTGCTTGATTTGTTATAGCTCTGATCTGAGCACTTCTTGTCTTGCAGTCGCTGCTTAAAGTGCAGCTCTGTTTCAGGTCTTGTGCATCGTATTCGGTTTGAGATCACATCTGTTTCCATCCTCACTCTTGCAGAAGTCATCTGGACCGCATCAGGAGCTCCTGCTTGGGAATTGATTTCCTAAGTGTCTTCTTATGGGGTTTTCAGTCCCCATCCTTCTGGTCTCTTGTCTTGAAGGCAGGCTTTTTAGGCCTCCATCACCCCAGTTCTGGCAGTTGCTTCCAGTCACATGTCGTGACATTTGAGTCTCTCCTAGGGTCTGGTGCAGAGCACCTGTTCTGACTTGCTGTTGCCATAGGGCTTTCCTCTGGGGGGTCACTTTTTCTTGCGCCTTGTGTTGTGTGTTTTGTTTGTAGTGTTTGTGGCGTGGCTGTGTGTGTATGTGTTTGGTCTGGAGCTGTCCTGCCTGGCAGTTAGTGATGACAGCTAACGTGGCAGTGCATGGGTGTACTAATACATTGTCTGGACTGTGTTGGCGAAGACATCCAGTCTGCCTCTGTGCACGTACTGAAGGGCAGCAGGCACAGTCATCTCTGTGGTGTTTGGCAGATGTTGGGGGTTGGGGGGACAGTTGAGCTGCTTGCGAGCAGCTGTTCGCATAGCACTTGAATGGTATCCTTGAGGAGGTCTGTTGAATCTTGAAAGCTTACAGATATGGGGTTTTGAAATTTTTATTTTTATTTCTATCCTGTCCCCAGTAGAGTGTAAACCTTTGGAGGAACCTGTCACAGGAAAGAGCCCCTTCTGGAACTGTTCAGCGCTCCGTAGGCAGCTCGGTGACTGGCTTGATCTACTTCTGAGGTGCTGAGGTATGGGGGCTTCTGTTTTGAAACGATAATATTGTAAATGGGGTTCCTTTGTGTTGTTGAGGGATGGGTGCTAATGCTGGCAGCTGAATGATTATTTTGTGACTGTTTTCCCTTGTTCAGGCTGAAACGCAGTGTGCAGTCCAGGATGTCATGACCCGAGGTGCCTCTGGAGTGACTCGTACGTGATGAGCAGAGGTAGCTGTTATTTTTGGGGTGCGGTTCAGTGCAGTTATTTTCTTACAACCAATAGAGTAAAATTTCAGTTACTCTTTTAGAGGTGCTATAAGTGGGTGAAGAGAACAGATGGAAGCATCTGCCATGTGGGGCAGGCCAGCGGCTGAGGTACAGGAGGCGATGAGAGTAACTGTCCTAAGGGTGCTAAGGGTGCTGTGGCTTTTGCTGCTGCAGTTGCTTTCTCTCCAGTTTATGAGGTGCCACAGACAAGGTGGGCTGAGATATCCTTTAGAGTAGGAGGAAAGCAGGTCGCTGGAATGCTGCGTGGTTCCTGAGAAAGGTGTTGTAGAGGAAAAAGGTTGTCTGGTGTGGCAGTTCCTGATGGCGTTCTTCTTTAATAGGCAAAGAGGTGCCTGAAGCCCCCTCCTGTGCAGCCTGAGTACGCCTCGCTGAGGATGAAGCCTGCTTTCCAGCAGTTCCAAAAACTGTGTTGAGGCTGAAATGCTGTGTCTGTGTTTGGGTTGGGGTTGCACCTTGGTGAGTGCAGGGATGGGTTTTAGGCCGGTGCAGCAGAGGGCCTGGCCCCAGTGTCCTCTAGTGTGTTTTGACCCAGCATATCAGCATAGCCTTTTGGTTCTCAGATAGCCTACTGAAGTAAGTGATTTTTCCTGCGAGTGGAATGGATTTGATTTTTTTTTTTTTTGGCGTGTAATCAGTTCTGCTCTTAGATTTTCTTTCTATGTAAATAAAGGATATAAAGAAAAAGAAAAAGTACGTTGTTTTTGGGAAACCGTGGGAAGGGTTCCTTGACTACATAAGTGCAGTAGTGCGTAGAGAGTGAGCAGGATCACCTCCTTTATCTCTAGAGAATAAGTCTGTTTGGGCCCATTTCGGCGCGGCGCCGCCCGGGCCCATTTCGGCGCGGCGCCGCCCGGGCCCATTTCGGCGCGGCGCCGCCCGGGCCCATTTCGGCGCGGCGCCGCCCGGGCCCATTTCGGCGCGGCGCCGCCCGGGCCCATTTCGGCGCGGCGCCGCCCGGGCCCATTTCGGCGCGGCGCCGCCCGGGCCCATTTCGGCGCGGCGCCGCCCGGGCCCATTTCGGCGCGGCGCCGCCCGGGCCCATTTCGGCGCGGCGCCGCCCGGGCCCATTTCGGCGCGGCGCCGCCCGGGCCCATTTCGGCGCGGCGCCGCCCGGGCCCATTTCGGCGCGGCGCCGCCCGGGCCCATTTCGGCGCGGCGCCGCCCGGGCCCATTTCTCAGGTGGAGCTACTGAGCAGGTGAGATAAAGGAGCTGGGAACAGAGAGGTATTGCACAATTATATGTTGCATTAGTTGTAGTCAGCGTTGTGGAGGAGGCGGGTGTCAGAGCTAGCGTGCTAGTAAATGCTGGTTCTCTGTTTTTGCAAGCAATGATGAACCTGTTTGACGTAATTCCATTTGAAAAAGTTCCAGAGTACTTGACTGGTCGTGTTGTTCTTTCAATTTTAAAAGCTGCAGCAAAAGCATGGGGATTGTTGCTTCTAGAAACGTCTCAAGTCTCCTGTCCGCTCTCTGCATGTTGTTCAGGTAAAGCACATTTTAAAAAAACAATTAAAAAAAAAAAAAATGATAACCAGCTGCTGTTGCTCCTGCTCTGCTCCTACTTCCTTGTGCTTTGTCCCTCCTCTTTCCCAGGTGATTGGGTTTGGGTGCTGGGCGGGGCCAAATGGTATATTATCCCCAGGCATGGCATCAGAGAGCTCCTTCTGCCTGGGCTGCTCTTTGGGATAAGTGCTTTGTGTTTCCTTCAGTCAGTTGCAGGGTTCTCTAGGCAGGCTGGTGTCTATGAATTTCTAGATTTCTAAGTGCTTGAAATAGAGGGATATTTAGTAGAGGCTGCTGGCTCACTTGTTTTTTGGGATGGTGTCATACACTTCTGTTTTTGAGTTATATTTTAATCTTTAGAGGTATAAAACCACTTGTTTTAGTCCCCTGGAGAGTTACACCAGCTTGATTACATGCTACATGTGGCTTGGCAGTGTAGATGCAGCATTACCAAGAGACTGAGCAGGGTTGTATCAGAGTCACCTTTTTCATCCGCAAAGGGTAAGTCTGTGATTACCCCTGCTGGGGCTGCTGTGTGTGTGCATGTCTTTTTGGCATTTGTGGAGCTCAGTTGTTTTTTTGTGTGTGTATGTTCTAACTTCTTGTTTTTCTGAGCTGTAAATAGTGTGTGTGCTGAATGTGGTTGGCAGGAGGAGGTGGGGAGCTGCTGAAGACTGGTAGGTTTGGTTTCTCGGAGTGTGCGGCAGCCTTCCTGTGTGATGCGACTGACTGTTGGGCGGGAACGTTCCAATTTGTGTGTGTTAAGCAATGTAGCTTGTAGTGTGTGTTGTGTGGCCCGGGCAGAGTTTGCTGTGGTGCTGTGAGCAAAGAGTCTCAGTTAGAGCTGTTAAGCAACTGAAGTAACGGAGCTGGGAAGAGAAAGGTATTGCAGTAGTGTACTGGGTCTGGCTGGAATGTTAACTTTCCTGGCAGCAGCCCTTACAGTGCTGTACTCTGCGCTTATAGCTGGATAGCAGTGTTATCACATCAGTGTTGTGCCTACTGTTGAGCTGCAGTGGCACAGCATTGGGCCTTTCTCTAACCCTCCTAGGGGGTGGGCAAAAAGTGAGGAGAGAAACATCACTAGGGCAGCTGACCTAAACCAATCAAAGGGATATTCCATACCATGTAATGTCATACTCAGCAATAAAAGTAGAGACAGGAAGAGGAGGGGAGGGGTGGGCTCTTGTTGGGAAAACGTCGGTCCTCTTCTCGAACCCCGGCTATGTGCATTGAGGCCCTGCTTCAAGGACGTGGTCAGTCATCGCTCATTTGTGGGAAGTAGAGAGTAATTTCTTTTCTTTGCACTTCCATATAGCCTTCATTTATTTTGTTTTCCTCCCTTCTTTTTATTTTTTCCCTTTCCCCCTCCCTTTTCCCCTTTCCCTTTTTATTTTCCTTTAGTTAAATCGTTTAGTTCATAATCTTTATTTAATTATTATTATTATTTCCCTTTTCATTAAATTATCCTTATATCAACCCGTGACTTGTTCTTTGCTTTACTTCTACTCCTCCTCATCTAAAAGAGGGGGAGTGAGAGAGCGGTTGTGGGGTTTAGCTGCCCAGCACGGTAAAACCACCACAAGCAGGTACGCTGTGGCTGTGAGGTGCCTCAGAGTGTGCTTTTCTCCTGTCTTTGCAGGTGCTTTGTGCAGTCGTGGACAGGGAAGGGAAATCCTCATGTCACAAAGCTCTGAGGGAAGGTTTGTGTTGTCAGCCTGGTCATCCTTTATCTGAAGCGAAGGGAAGATTGTTTGGTGTTTGATTGTTTTGGTGTATAATCTGTTCTGCACCTAGATTTTTCTTTCTATGTAAAAAAAAAAAAAAAAAAATGTTCGAGCTATTTCCAGTTAAGCAATTTCCAGTTACTTGCTGGGCTGTATTGTCCTTTTAATATTCAAAGCTGCAGCAAAAACATGGGGATTGTTGCTTCTAGAAACACCCCAGTTCTCTTGTCTGCAGTCTGAATGCTTTTGAGCTAAAGCAGATTTCAAAAAAAAAAAAAAAAAAAAAAACACCAAAAAAACAAATATACACACACAAAAAACAACAACAAAAATCCACCTTTGGGTGATTTGTTGTGAATACAGCGATCATTTAATCCCTTTGTTTTCCCAGGTGGTGTGGATGATACTGGTTGCACTGTTGGAGCTTGGATTCGGAGAGGAAGAGGTGAGCACAATTGTACGTTGCATCAGTACTAGTCAGCATTGTGGAGCAGGTGGGCATCATGGCTGGTGTGTTAGTGAATGCTGTTACTCTGTTTTTGCAGCTGATGATTAGCCTGGCAATTGACTAAGATGACAATCAGTGCCTGTGCATTTCTTGAGGCGGAGGGACTTTACCATGCAGCAGCCTGAGAGCTAAGTTAGGGGACACGTGGTATTTGCATATCTGGGGTGGCTAATGGGAGCTGGGAGCTAGAGCAGCATGGAGCCAGCTGGCTGAATAGACTTGGTGCCACGGTGAGGGTGGTTCAGGATGGGTCACGTTCAGGCTGCTTGTGGCTGGGTCACCAGGCTAATAGAAGCAGCGGGATTATTTTGTAGCTTGAGTGCGTGTGCCAGGCAGGACAGTTTCCTTCTGTTTGTCTGTCTTGTAGTGTTGCTTCTGCGATGTCTGTTCTGTGCTTCTCGGGTCCTGATATCCTTCTAGCTTTTTACAATGGACTGACCAGACAGGCAACTTGGTAGCGGTGCTGAAGGGCCTCAGTGCTTGATTTGTTATAGCTCTGATCTGAGCACTTCTTGTCTTGCAGTCGCTGCTTAAAGTGCAGCTCTGTTTCAGGTCTTGTGCATCGTATTCGGTTTGAGATCACATCTGTTTCCATCCTCACTCTTGCAGAAGTCATCTGGACCGCATCAGGAGCTCCTGCTTGGGAATTGATTTCCTAAGTGTCTTCTTATGGGGTTTTCAGTCCCCATCCTTCTGGTCTCTTGTCTTGAAGGCAGGCTTTTTAGGCCTCCATCACCCCAGTTCTGGCAGTTGCTTCCAGTCACATGTCGTGACATTTGAGTCTCTCCTAGGGTCTGGTGCAGAGCACCTGTTCTGACTTGCTGTTGCCATAGGGCTTTCCTCTGGGGGGTCACTTTTTCTTGCGCCTTGTGTTGTGTGTTTTGTTTGTAGTGTTTGTGGCGTGGCTGTGTGTGTATGTGTTTGGTCTGGAGCTGTCCTGCCTGGCAGTTAGTGATGACAGCTAACGTGGCAGTGCATGGGTGTACTAATACATTGTCTGGACTGTGTTGGCGAAGACATCCAGTCTGCCTCTGTGCACGTACTGAAGGGCAGCAGGCACAGTCATCTCTGTGGTGTTTGGCAGATGTTGGGGGTTGGGGGGACAGTTGAGCTGCTTGCGAGCAGCTGTTCGCATAGCACTTGAATGGTATCCTTGAGGAGGTCTGTTGAATCTTGAAAGCTTACAGATATGGGGTTTTGAAATTTTTATTTTTATTTCTATCCTGTCCCCAGTAGAGTGTAAACCTTTGGAGGAACCTGTCACAGGAAAGAGCCCCTTCTGGAACTGTTCAGCGCTCCGTAGGCAGCTCGGTGACTGGCTTGATCTACTTCTGAGGTGCTGAGGTATGGGGGCTTCTGTTTTGAAACGATAATATTGTAAATGGGGTTCCTTTGTGTTGTTGAGGGATGGGTGCTAATGCTGGCAGCTGAATGATTATTTTGTGACTGTTTTCCCTTGTTCAGGCTGAAACGCAGTGTGCAGTCCAGGATGTCATGACCCGAGGTGCCTCTGGAGTGACTCGTACGTGATGAGCAGAGGTAGCTGTTATTTTTGGGGTGCGGTTCAGTGCAGTTATTTTCTTACAACCAATAGAGTAAAATTTCAGTTACTCTTTTAGAGGTGCTATAAGTGGGTGAAGAGAACAGATGGAAGCATCTGCCATGTGGGGCAGGCCAGCGGCTGAGGTACAGGAGGCGATGAGAGTAACTGTCCTAAGGGTGCTAAGGGTGCTGTGGCTTTTGCTGCTGCAGTTGCTTTCTCTCCAGTTTATGAGGTGCCACAGACAAGGTGGGCTGAGATATCCTTTAGAGTAGGAGGAAAGCAGGTCGCTGGAATGCTGCGTGGTTCCTGAGAAAGGTGTTGTAGAGGAAAAAGGTTGTCTGGTGTGGCAGTTCCTGATGGCGTTCTTCTTTAATAGGCAAAGAGGTGCCTGAAGCCCCCTCCTGTGCAGCCTGAGTACGCCTCGCTGAGGATGAAGCCTGCTTTCCAGCAGTTCCAAAAACTGTGTTGAGGCTGAAATGCTGTGTCTGTGTTTGGGTTGGGGTTGCACCTTGGTGAGTGCAGGGATGGGTTTTAGGCCGGTGCAGCAGAGGGCCTGGCCCCAGTGTCCTCTAGTGTGTTTTGACCCAGCATATCAGCATAGCCTTTTGGTTCTCAGATAGCCTACTGAAGTAAGTGATTTTTCCTGCGAGTGGAATGGATTTGATTTTTTTTTTTTTTTGGCGTGTAATCAGTTCTGCTCCTAGATTTTCTTTCTATGTAAATAAAGGATATAAAGAAAAAGAAAAGGTACGTTGTTTTTGGGAAACCGTGGGAAGGGTTCCTTGACTACATAAGTGCAGTAGTGCGTAGAGAGTGAGCAGGATCACCTCCTTTATCTCTAGAGAATAAGTCTGTTTGGGCCCATTTCGGCGCGGCGCCGCCCGGGCCCATTTCGGCGCGGCGCCGCCCGGGCCCATTTCGGCGCGGCGCCGCCCGGGCCCATTTCGGCGCGGCGCCGCCCGGGCCCATTTCGGCGCGGCGCCGCCCGGGCCCATTTCGGCGCGGCGCCGCCCGGGCCCATTTCGGCGCGGCGCCGCCCGGGCCCATTTCGGCGCGGCGCCGCCCGGGCCCATTTCGGCGCGGCGCCGCCCGGGCCCATTTCGGCGCGGCGCCGCCCGGGCCCATTTCGGCGCGGCGCCGCCCGGGCCCATTTCGGCGCGGCGCCGCCCGGGCCCATTTCGGCGCGGCGCCGCCCGGGCCCATTTCGGCGCGGCGCCGCCCGGGCCCATTTCGGCGCGGCGCCGCCCGGGCCCATTTCGGCGCGGCGCCGCCCGGGCCCATTTCTCAGGTGGAGCTACTGAGCAGGTGAGATAAAGGAGCTGGGAACAGAGAGGTATTGCACAATTATATGTTGCATTAGTTGTAGTCAGCGTTGTGGAGGAGGCGGGTGTCAGAGCTAGCGTGCTAGTAAATGCTGGTTCTCTGTTTTTGCAAGCAATGATGAACCTGTTTGACGTAATTCCATTTGAAAAAGTTCCAGAGTACTTGACTGGTCGTGTTGTTCTTTCAATTTTAAAAGCTGCAGCAAAAGCATGGGGATTGTTGCTTCTAGAAACGTCTCAAGTCTCCTGTCCGCTCTCTGCATGTTGTTCAGGTAAAGCACATTTTAAAAAAACAATTAAAAAAAAAAAAAATGATAACCAGCTGCTGTTGCTCCTGCTCTGCTCCTACTTCCTTGTGCTTTGTCCCTCCTCTTTCCCAGGTGATTGGGTTTGGGTGCTGGGCGGGGCCAAATGGTATATTATCCCCAGGCATGGCATCAGAGAGCTCCTTCTGCCTGGGCTGCTCTTTGGGATAAGTGCTTTGTGTTTCCTTCAGTCAGTTGCAGGGTTCTCTAGGCAGGCTGGTGTCTATGAATTTCTAGATTTCTAAGTGCTTGAAATAGAGGGATATTTAGTAGAGGCTGCTGGCTCACTTGTTTTTTGGGATGGTGTCATACACTTCTGTTTTTGAGTTATATTTTAATCTTTAGAGGTATAAAACCACTTGTTTTAGTCCCCTGGAGAGTTACACCAGCTTGATTACATGCTACATGTGGCTTGGCAGTGTAGATGCAGCATTACCAAGAGACTGAGCAGGGTTGTATCAGAGTCACCTTTTTCATCCGCAAAGGGTAAGTCTGTGATTACCCCTGCTGGGGCTGCTGTGTGTGTGCATGTCTTTTTGGCATTTGTGGAGCTCAGTTGTTTTTTTGTGTGTGTATGTTCTAACTTCTTGTTTTTCTGAGCTGTAAATAGTGTGTGTGCTGAATGTGGTTGGCAGGAGGAGGTGGGGAGCTGCTGAAGACTGGTAGGTTTGGTTTCTCGGAGTGTGCGGCAGCCTTCCTGTGTGATGCGACTGACTGTTGGGCGGGAACGTTCCAATTTGTGTGTGTTAAGCAATGTAGCTTGTAGTGTGTGTTGTGTGGCCCGGGCAGAGTTTGCTGTGGTGCTGTGAGCAAAGAGTCTCAGTTAGAGCTGTTAAGCAACTGAAGTAACGGAGCTGGGAAGAGAAAGGTATTGCAGTAGTGTACTGGGTCTGGCTGGAATGTTAACTTTCCTGGCAGCAGCCCTTACAGTGCTGTACTCTGCGCTTATAGCTGGATAGCAGTGTTATCACATCAGTGTTGTGCCTACTGTTGAGCTGCAGTGGCACAGCATTGGGCCTTTCTCTAACCCTCCTAGGGGGTGGGCAAAAAGTGAGGAGAGAAACATCACTAGGGCAGCTGACCTAAACCAATCAAAGGGATATTCCATACCATGTAATGTCATACTCAGCAATAAAAGTAGAGACAGGAAGAGGAGGGGAGGGGTGGGCTCTTGTTGGGAAAACGTCGGTCCTCTTCTCGAACCCCGGCTATGTGCATTGAGGCCCTGCTTCAAGGACGTGGTCAGTCATCGCTCATTTGTGGGAAGTAGAGAGTAATTTCTTTTCTTTGCACTTCCATATAGCCTTCATTTATTTTGTTTTCCTCCCTTCTTTTTATTTTTTCCCTTTCCCCCTCCCTTTTCCCCTTTCCCTTTTTATTTTCCTTTAGTTAAATCGTTTAGTTCATAATCTTTATTTAATTATTATTATTATTTCCCTTTTCATTAAATTATCCTTATATCAACCCGTGACTTGTTCTTTGCTTTACTTCTACTCCTCCTCATCTAAAAGAGGGGGAGTGAGAGAGCGGTTGTGGGGTTTAGCTGCCCAGCACGGTAAAACCACCACAAGCAGGTACGCTGTGGCTGTGAGGTGCCTCAGAGTGTGCTTTTCTCCTGTCTTTGCAGGTGCTTTGTGCAGTCGTGGACAGGGAAGGGAAATCCTCATGTCACAAAGCTCTGAGGGAAGGTTTGTGTTGTCAGCCTGGTCATCCTTTATCTGAAGCGAAGGGAAGATTGTTTGGTGTTTGATTGTTTTGGTGTATAATCTGTTCTGCACCTAGATTTTTCTTTCTATGTAAAAAAAAAAAAAAAAAAATGTTCGAGCTATTTCCAGTTAAGCAATTTCCAGTTACTTGCTGGGCTGTATTGTCCTTTTAATATTCAAAGCTGCAGCAAAAACATGGGGATTGTTGCTTCTAGAAACACCCCAGTTCTCTTGTCTGCAGTCTGAATGCTTTTGAGCTAAAGCAGATTTCAAAAAAAAAAAAAAAAAAAAAAACACCAAAAAAACAAATATACACACACAAAAAACAACAACAAAAATCCACCTTTGGGTGATTTGTTGTGAATACAGCGATCATTTAATCCCTTTGTTTTCCCAGGTGGTGTGGATGATACTGGTTGCACTGTTGGAGCTTGGATTCGGAGAGGAAGAGGTGAGCACAATTGTACGTTGCATCAGTACTAGTCAGCATTGTGGAGCAGGTGGGCATCATGGCTGGTGTGTTAGTGAATGCTGTTACTCTGTTTTTGCAGCTGATGATTAGCCTGGCAATTGACTAAGATGACAATCAGTGCCTGTGCATTTCTTGAGGCGGAGGGACTTTACCATGCAGCAGCCTGAGAGCTAAGTTAGGGGACACGTGGTATTTGCATATCTGGGGTGGCTAATGGGAGCTGGGAGCTAGAGCAGCATGGAGCCAGCTGGCTGAATAGACTTGGTGCCACGGTGAGGGTGGTTCAGGATGGGTCACGTTCAGGCTGCTTGTGGCTGGGTCACCAGGCTAATAGAAGCAGCGGGATTATTTTGTAGCTTGAGTGCGTGTGCCAGGCAGGACAGTTTCCTTCTGTTTGTCTGTCTTGTAGTGTTGCTTCTGCGATGTCTGTTCTGTGCTTCTCGGGTCCTGATATCCTTCTAGCTTTTTACAATGGACTGACCAGACAGGCAACTTGGTAGCGGTGCTGAAGGGCCTCAGTGCTTGATTTGTTATAGCTCTGATCTGAGCACTTCTTGTCTTGCAGTCGCTGCTTAAAGTGCAGCTCTGTTTCAGGTCTTGTGCATCGTATTCGGTTTGAGATCACATCTGTTTCCATCCTCACTCTTGCAGAAGTCATCTGGACCGCATCAGGAGCTCCTGCTTGGGAATTGATTTCCTAAGTGTCTTCTTATGGGGTTTTCAGTCCCCATCCTTCTGGTCTCTTGTCTTGAAGGCAGGCTTTTTAGGCCTCCATCACCCCAGTTCTGGCAGTTGCTTCCAGTCACATGTCGTGACATTTGAGTCTCTCCTAGGGTCTGGTGCAGAGCACCTGTTCTGACTTGCTGTTGCCATAGGGCTTTCCTCTGGGGGGTCACTTTTTCTTGCGCCTTGTGTTGTGTGTTTTGTTTGTAGTGTTTGTGGCGTGGCTGTGTGTGTATGTGTTTGGTCTGGAGCTGTCCTGCCTGGCAGTTAGTGATGACAGCTAACGTGGCAGTGCATGGGTGTACTAATACATTGTCTGGACTGTGTTGGCGAAGACATCCAGTCTGCCTCTGTGCACGTACTGAAGGGCAGCAGGCACAGTCATCTCTGTGGTGTTTGGCAGATGTTGGGGGTTGGGGGGACAGTTGAGCTGCTTGCGAGCAGCTGTTCGCATAGCACTTGAATGGTATCCTTGAGGAGGTCTGTTGAATCTTGAAAGCTTACAGATATGGGGTTTTGAAATTTTTATTTTTATTTCTATCCTGTCCCCAGTAGAGTGTAAACCTTTGGAGGAACCTGTCACAGGAAAGAGCCCCTTCTGGAACTGTTCAGCGCTCCGTAGGCAGCTCGGTGACTGGCTTGATCTACTTCTGAGGTGCTGAGGTATGGGGGCTTCTGTTTTGAAACGATAATATTGTAAATGGGGTTCCTTTGTGTTGTTGAGGGATGGGTGCTAATGCTGGCAGCTGAATGATTATTTTGTGACTGTTTTCCCTTGTTCAGGCTGAAACGCAGTGTGCAGTCCAGGATGTCATGACCCGAGGTGCCTCTGGAGTGACTCGTACGTGATGAGCAGAGGTAGCTGTTATTTTTGGGGTGCGGTTCAGTGCAGTTATTTTCTTACAACCAATAGAGTAAAATTTCAGTTACTCTTTTAGAGGTGCTATAAGTGGGTGAAGAGAACAGATGGAAGCATCTGCCATGTGGGGCAGGCCAGCGGCTGAGGTACAGGAGGCGATGAGAGTAACTGTCCTAAGGGTGCTAAGGGTGCTGTGGCTTTTGCTGCTGCAGTTGCTTTCTCTCCAGTTTATGAGGTGCCACAGACAAGGTGGGCTGAGATATCCTTTAGAGTAGGAGGAAAGCAGGTCGCTGGAATGCTGCGTGGTTCCTGAGAAAGGTGTTGTAGAGGAAAAAGGTTGTCTGGTGTGGCAGTTCCTGATGGCGTTCTTCTTTAATAGGCAAAGAGGTGCCTGAAGCCCCCTCCTGTGCAGCCTGAGTACGCCTCGCTGAGGATGAAGCCTGCTTTCCAGCAGTTCCAAAAACTGTGTTGAGGCTGAAATGCTGTGTCTGTGTTTGGGTTGGGGTTGCACCTTGGTGAGTGCAGGGATGGGTTTTAGGCCGGTGCAGCAGAGGGCCTGGCCCCAGTGTCCTCTAGTGTGTTTTGACCCAGCATATCAGCATAGCCTTTTGGTTCTCAGATAGCCTACTGAAGTAAGTGATTTTTCCTGCGAGTGGAATGGATTTGATTTTTTTTTTTTTTTGGCGTGTAATCAGTTCTGCTCCTAGATTTTCTTTCTATGTAAATAAAGGATATAAAGAAAAAGAAAAGGTACGTTGTTTTTGGGAAACCGTGGGAAGGGTTCCTTGACTACATAAGTGCAGTAGTGCGTAGAGAGTGAGCAGGATCACCTCCTTTATCTCTAGAGAATAAGTCTGTTTGGGCCCATTTCGGCGCGGCGCCGCCCGGGCCCATTTCGGCGCGGCGCCGCCCGGGCCCATTTCGGCGCGGCGCCGCCCGGGCCCATTTCGGCGCGGCGCCGCCCGGGCCCATTTCGGCGCGGCGCCGCCCGGGCCCATTTCGGCGCGGCGCCGCCCGGGCCCATTTCGGCGCGGCGCCGCCCGGGCCCATTTCGGCGCGGCGCCGCCCGGGCCCATTTCGGCGCGGCGCCGCCCGGGCCCATTTCGGCGCGGCGCCGCCCGGGCCCATTTCGGCGCGGCGCCGCCCGGGCCCATTTCGGCGCGGCGCCGCCCGGGCCCATTTCTCAGGTGGAGCTACTGAGCAGGTGAGATAAAGGAGCTGGGAACAGAGAGGTATTGCACAATTATATGTTGCATTAGTTGTAGTCAGCGTTGTGGAGGAGGCGGGTGTCAGAGCTAGCGTGCTAGTAAATGCTGGTTCTCTGTTTTTGCAAGCAATGATGAACCTGTTTGACGTAATTCCATTTGAAAAAGTTCCAGAGTACTTGACTGGTCGTGTTGTTCTTTCAATTTTAAAAGCTGCAGCAAAAGCATGGGGATTGTTGCTTCTAGAAACGTCTCAAGTCTCCTGTCCGCTCTCTGCATGTTGTTCAGGTAAAGCACATTTTAAAAAAACAATTAAAAAAAAAAAAAATGATAACCAGCTGCTGTTGCTCCTGCTCTGCTCCTACTTCCTTGTGCTTTGTCCCTCCTCTTTCCCAGGTGATTGGGTTTGGGTGCTGGGCGGGGCCAAATGGTATATTATCCCCAGGCATGGCATCAGAGAGCTCCTTCTGCCTGGGCTGCTCTTTGGGATAAGTGCTTTGTGTTTCCTTCAGTCAGTTGCAGGGTTCTCTAGGCAGGCTGGTGTCTATGAATTTCTAGATTTCTAAGTGCTTGAAATAGAGGGATATTTAGTAGAGGCTGCTGGCTCACTTGTTTTTTGGGATGGTGTCATACACTTCTGTTTTTGAGTTATATTTTAATCTTTAGAGGTATAAAACCACTTGTTTTAGTCCCCTGGAGAGTTACACCAGCTTGATTACATGCTACATGTGGCTTGGCAGTGTAGATGCAGCATTACCAAGAGACTGAGCAGGGTTGTATCAGAGTCACCTTTTTCATCCGCAAAGGGTAAGTCTGTGATTACCCCTGCTGGGGCTGCTGTGTGTGTGCATGTCTTTTTGGCATTTGTGGAGCTCAGTTGTTTTTTTGTGTGTGTATGTTCTAACTTCTTGTTTTTCTGAGCTGTAAATAGTGTGTGTGCTGAATGTGGTTGGCAGGAGGAGGTGGGGAGCTGCTGAAGACTGGTAGGTTTGGTTTCTCGGAGTGTGCGGCAGCCTTCCTGTGTGATGCGACTGACTGTTGGGCGGGAACGTTCCAATTTGTGTGTGTTAAGCAATGTAGCTTGTAGTGTGTGTTGTGTGGCCCGGGCAGAGTTTGCTGTGGTGCTGTGAGCAAAGAGTCTCAGTTAGAGCTGTTAAGCAACTGAAGTAACGGAGCTGGGAAGAGAAAGGTATTGCAGTAGTGTACTGGGTCTGGCTGGAATGTTAACTTTCCTGGCAGCAGCCCTTACAGTGCTGTACTCTGCGCTTATAGCTGGATAGCAGTGTTATCACATCAGTGTTGTGCCTACTGTTGAGCTGCAGTGGCACAGCATTGGGCCTTTCTCTAACCCTCCTAGGGGGTGGGCAAAAAGTGAGGAGAGAAACATCACTAGGGCAGCTGACCTAAACCAATCAAAGGGATATTCCATACCATGTAATGTCATACTCAGCAATAAAAGTAGAGACAGGAAGAGGAGGGGAGGGGTGGGCTCTTGTTGGGAAAACGTCGGTCCTCTTCTCGAACCCCGGCTATGTGCATTGAGGCCCTGCTTCAAGGACGTGGTCAATCATCGCTCATTTGTGGGAAGTAGAGAGTAATTTCTTTTCTTTGCACTTCCATATAGCCTTCATTTATTTTGTTTTCCTCCCTTCTTTTTATTTTTTCCCTTTCCCCCTCCCTTTTCCCCTTTCCCTTTTTATTTTCCTTTAGTTAAATCGTTTAGTTCATAATCTTTATTTAATTATTATTATTATTTCCCTTTTCATTAAATTATCCTTATATCAACCCGTGACTTGTTCTTTGCTTTACTTCTACTCCTCCTCATCTAAAAGAGGGGGAGTGAGAGAGCGGTTGTGGGGTTTAGCTGCCCAGCACGGTAAAACCACCACAAGCAGGTACGCTGTGGCTGTGAGGTGCCTCAGAGTGTGCTTTTCTCCTGTCTTTGCAGGTGCTTTGTGCAGTCGTGGACAGGGAAGGGAAATCCTCATGTCACAAAGCTCTGAGGGAAGGTTTGTGTTGTCAGCCTGGTCATCCTTTATCTGAAGCGAAGGGAAGATTGTTTGGTGTTTGATTGTTTTGGTGTATAATCTGTTCTGCACCTAGATTTTTCTTTCTATGTAAAAAAAAAAAAAAAATGTTCGAGCTATTTCCAGTTAAGCAATTTCCAGTTACTTGCTGGGCTGTATTGTCCTTTTAATATTCAAAGCTGCAGCAAAAACATGGGGATTGTTGCTTCTAGAAACACCCCAGTTCTCTTGTCTGCAGTCTGAATGCTTTTGAGCTAAAGCAGATTTCAAAAAAAAAAAAAAAAAAAAAAACACCAAAAAAACAAATATACACACACAAAAAACAACAACAAAAATCCACCTTTGGGTGATTTGTTGTGAATACAGCGATCATTTAATCCCTTTGTTTTCCCAGGTGGTGTGGATGATACTGGTTGCACTGTTGGAGCTTGGATTCGGAGAGGAAGAGGTGAGCACAATTGTACGTTGCATCAGTACTAGTCAGCATTGTGGAGCAGGTGGGCATCATGGCTGGTGTGTTAGTGAATGCTGTTACTCTGTTTTTGCAGCTGATGATTAGCCTGGCAATTGACTAAGATGACAATCAGTGCCTGTGCATTTCTTGAGGCGGAGGGACTTTACCATGCAGCAGCCTGAGAGCTAAGTTAGGGGACACGTGGTATTTGCATATCTGGGGTGGCTAATGGGAGCTGGGAGCTAGAGCAGCATGGAGCCAGCTGGCTGAATAGACTTGGTGCCACGGTGAGGGTGGTTCAGGATGGGTCACGTTCAGGCTGCTTGTGGCTGGGTCACCAGGCTAATAGAAGCAGCGGGATTATTTTGTAGCTTGAGTGCGTGTGCCAGGCAGGACAGTTTCCTTCTGTTTGTCTGTCTTGTAGTGTTGCTTCTGCGATGTCTGTTCTGTGCTTCTCGGGTCCTGATATCCTTCTAGCTTTTTACAATGGACTGACCAGACAGGCAACTTGGTAGCGGTGCTGAAGGGCCTCAGTGCTTGATTTGTTATAGCTCTGATCTGAGCACTTCTTGTCTTGCAGTCGCTGCTTAAAGTGCAGCTCTGTTTCAGGTCTTGTGCATCGTATTCGGTTTGAGATCACATCTGTTTCCATCCTCACTCTTGCAGAAGTCATCTGGACCGCATCAGGAGCTCCTGCTTGGGAATTGATTTCCTAAGTGTCTTCTTATGGGGTTTTCAGTCCCCATCCTTCTGGTCTCTTGTCTTGAAGGCAGGCTTTTTAGGCCTCCATCACCCCAGTTCTGGCAGTTGCTTCCAGTCACATGTCGTGACATTTGAGTCTCTCCTAGGGTCTGGTGCAGAGCACCTGTTCTGACTTGCTGTTGCCATAGGGCTTTCCTCTGGGGGGTCACTTTTTCTTGCGCCTTGTGTTGTGTGTTTTGTTTGTAGTGTTTGTGGCGTGGCTGTGTGTGTATGTGTTTGGTCTGGAGCTGTCCTGCCTGGCAGTTAGTGATGACAGCTAACGTGGCAGTGCATGGGTGTACTAATACATTGTCTGGACTGTGTTGGCGAAGACATCCAGTCTGCCTCTGTGCACGTACTGAAGGGCAGCAGGCACAGTCATCTCTGTGGTGTTTGGCAGATGTTGGGGGTTGGGGGGACAGTTGAGCTGCTTGCGAGCAGCTGTTCGCATAGCACTTGAATGGTATCCTTGAGGAGGTCTGTTGAATCTTGAAAGCTTACAGATATGGGGTTTTGAAATTTTTATTTTTATTTCTATCCTGTCCCCAGTAGAGTGTAAACCTTTGGAGGAACCTGTCACAGGAAAGAGCCCCTTCTGGAACTGTTCAGCGCTCCGTAGGCAGCTCGGTGACTGGCTTGATCTACTTCTGAGGTGCTGAGGTATGGGGGCTTCTGTTTTGAAACGATAATATTGTAAATGGGGTTCCTTTGTGTTGTTGAGGGATGGGTGCTAATGCTGGCAGCTGAATGATTATTTTGTGACTGTTTTCCCTTGTTCAGGCTGAAACGCAGTGTGCAGTCCAGGATGTCATGACCCGAGGTGCCTCTGGAGTGACTCGTACGTGATGAGCAGAGGTAGCTGTTATTTTTGGGGTGCGGTTCAGTGCAGTTATTTTCTTACAACCAATAGAGTAAAATTTCAGTTACTCTTTTAGAGGTGCTATAAGTGGGTGAAGAGAACAGATGGAAGCATCTGCCATGTGGGGCAGGCCAGCGGCTGAGGTACAGGAGGCGATGAGAGTAACTGTCCTAAGGGTGCTAAGGGTGCTGTGGCTTTTGCTGCTGCAGTTGCTTTCTCTCCAGTTTATGAGGTGCCACAGACAAGGTGGGCTGAGATATCCTTTAGAGTAGGAGGAAAGCAGGTCGCTGGAATGCTGCGTGGTTCCTGAGAAAGGTGTTGTAGAGGAAAAAGGTTGTCTGGTGTGGCAGTTCCTGATGGCGTTCTTCTTTAATAGGCAAAGAGGTGCCTGAAGCCCCCTCCTGTGCAGCCTGAGTACGCCTCGCTGAGGATGAAGCCTGCTTTCCAGCAGTTCCAAAAACTGTGTTGAGGCTGAAATGCTGTGTCTGTGTTTGGGTTGGGGTTGCACCTTGGTGAGTGCAGGGATGGGTTTTAGGCCGGTGCAGCAGAGGGCCTGGCCCCAGTGTCCTCTAGTGTGTTTTGACCCAGCATATCAGCATAGCCTTTTGGTTCTCAGATAGCCTACTGAAGTAAGTGATTTTTCCTGCGAGTGGAATGGATTTGATTTTTTTTTTTTTTGGCGTGTAATCAGTTCTGCTCCTAGATTTTCTTTCTATGTAAATAAAGGATATAAAGAAAAAGAAAAGGTACGTTGTTTTTGGGAAACCGTGGGAAGGGTTCCTTGACTACATAAGTGCAGTAGTGCGTAGAGAGTGAGCAGGATCACCTCCTTTATCTCTAGAGAATAAGTCTGTTTGGGCCCATTTCGGCGCGGCGCCGCCCGGGCCCATTTCGGCGCGGCGCCGCCCGGGCCCATTTCGGCGCGGCGCCGCCCGGGCCCATTTCGGCGCGGCGCCGCCCGGGCCCATTTCGGCGCGGCGCCGCCCGGGCCCATTTCGGCGCGGCGCCGCCCGGGCCCATTTCGGCGCGGCGCCGCCCGGGCCCATTTCGGCGCGGCGCCGCCCGGGCCCATTTCTCAGTTGGAGCTACTGAGCAGGTGAGATAAAGGAGCTGGGAACAGAGAGGTGTTGCACAATGGTATGTTGCATTAGTAGTAGTGAGTGTTGTGCAGGAGGTGGGTATTAGGGCTGGCATGCTGGTGAATGCTGGTTCTCTGTGTTTACAGATGGGGATGAGTCTGTTTAAACTAATTCCAGTTGAGAAAGTTTCAGTTACTAGCTTGGTGATATTGTCAATTCAATATTAAAACCTGCAGAGAAAGCAAAAAGGGATTTTTGCTTCTAGAATTACCAGAGATATCTTGTCTGCTCTCTGCATTCTTTTGAGATAAAGCTGATTTTTAAAAAAGAAAGAAAAAAACCACAGCTACTTCTCTTGTTCTCTTTCTACTTTCTTGTGCTTTGCCCCTCATCATTCCCAGGTGATTGGGTTTGGGTGCTGGGTGGGGCCAAAAGGTATATGAGCCCCAGGCATGCCATCAGAGAACTCCTTCTGTCTGGGCTGCTCTTTGGGGGTAAGTGCTTTGTGTTTCCTTCAGTCAGTTGTAGGGTTTTCTAGACAGGCTGGAGTCCATGGAATTCTAGATTTCTAAGTGGTTGGAATTCTAGATTTCGAAGTGCTTGGAATAGAGGGATATTTAGTAGAGTTTGCTGGCTCACTGTTTTTTGGGATGGTCACATATGCTCCTGTTTTTGAGCCATATTTTAATCTCTACATGTATAAAAACACTTGTTTTAGTCCCCTGGAGAGTTACACCAGCTTGATTACATGCTATGTGTGGCTTGACAGCGTAGGTGCAGCATTACCAAGAGACTGAGCAGGGTTGTATCAGAGTCTGCTCTTTCCTCTGCAAAGGGTAAGTCTGTGATTACTCCTGCTGGGGCTGCTGTGTGTGCACGTCTTCTTGGCATTTGTGGACCTCAGCTGTTTTTTTGTTTTTTTTTTTTTTGTGTGTGTGTGTGTATGTTCTAAGTTTTTGTTTTTTTTTTTTTTTTTCAGGGGCAAATAGTGTGTTTGCTGAGCGTGGTTGGTAGGAGGAGGTGGGGAGCTGCTGAAGACTGGTAGGTTTGGTTTCGAGGAGTGTGTGGCATTATTCCTGTGCGATGCGACTGATTGTTGGGCGGGAACGTTGCAGCTTGTGTGTCTTAGCCATTGTAGCTTGTGTAGTGTGTGTTGTGTGGCCCGGGTGGAGTTTGCTGTGGCACTGTGAGCAAAGAATCTCAGTTAGAGCTGGTGAGCAGCTGAAGTACCGGAGCTGGGAAGAGAGAGGTATTATTGCAGCAGGTACGCTGTGGCTGTGAGGTGCCTCAGAGTGTGCTTTTCTCTTGTCTCTACAGGTGCTTTGAGCAGTCGTGGACAGGGAAGGGAAATCCTCATGTCACAAAGCTCTGAGGGAAGGTGAGTGTTGTCAGCCTGGTCATCCCTTATCCGAAGCAAAGGGAAGACGCTCAGGTGTTTCCCTGTGAGGGTCCGAGGTGAGGCTGTGTGGGATAGAGGAGCAGTGTGGCAGGTGGTTGCTTGCAAGCACAGTGGTCATTGTGTCCTTTTGTGTTCCCAGGTGGCGTGGGTGATGCTGGCCGCTCCTTTCAAGCTTGGACCTAATTTGCAGGTACAGAGGCAAGTGGCCTGCTGTTTTGAAAGGATAAAACTAAAGATGGGGTCCCTTTTGTTGTTGAGGGATGGGTGCTACTGCTGTCAGCTGAATGTTTATCTTCTGCTTGTCTTTCTCCTTTGTTGAGGGTGAAACGCAGTGCGCAGTGCAGGACGTCTTGACCCGAGCTGCCTCTGCAGTGACTCTGGTGCATGATGAGCAGAGGTAACTGTTGTTTTTGGGGCGCGGTTGTCACTGCAGTTATTTTCCTACATCCAACAGAGTAAAATTCCAGTTTGTCTTTTAGAGGTGCTATAAGTGGGTAAAGAGAACAGATGGAAGCATCTGCCATGTGGGGCAGGCCAGCGGCTGAGGTACAGGAGGGGATGAGAGAATGTGATTTTTTTTCTGGGGATGGAATGGAATCAATTTTGTTGGTGTATAATCTGTTTTGCTCCTAGATTTTTCTTTCTGCGTAAATAAAAGTTTGAGCTAATTCCAGGTAAGAAAGTTCCAGTTACTTGCTGGGTCGTATTGTCCTTTTAATATTCAAAGCTGCAGCAAAAGCATGGGGATTGTTGCTTCTAGAAACTCCCCAGTTCTCTTGTTTGCACTCTGCATGCTGTTGAGCTAAAGCAGATTTAAAAAAAAATACAGGAAACACACACACAAAACAACAATAACAAGAACAAAAAAAAAACAACACCATTGGGTAACTTGTGAACGCAACGATCATTTAATCCCTTTGTTTTCCCAGGTGGTGTGGATGATACTGGCTGCACTGTTGGAGCTTGGACTCGGAGAGGAACACGTGAGCACAATCGTATGTTGCATTAGCAGTAGTCAGCATTGTGGAGAAGGTGAGCAATGGGGCCAGCGTCCTAGTGAATGCTGTTACTCTGTTTTTGCAGCTGATGATGAGCCTGGCAATTGACTAAGATGACAATCGGTGCCTGTGCATTTCTTGAGGCGGAGGGAATTTACCATGCAGCAACCTGAGAGCTAAGTTGGGGGGCACCTGGTATTTGCATATCTGGGGTGGCTAATGGGAGCTGGGAGCCAGAGCAGCATGGAGCCAGCTGGCTGACTAGACTTGGTTCCACGGTGAGGGTGGTTCAGGCTGGGTCACGTTCAGGCTGCTTGTGGCTGGGTCACCAGGCTAATAGAAGAAGTGGGATTATTTTGTAGTGTGAGTGCGTGTGCCAGGCAGGACAGTTTCCTTCTGTTTGTCTGTCATGTGTTGCTTCTGCGATGTCTGTTCTGTGCTTCTCGGGTCTTGATATCCTCCTAGCTTTTGACACTGGACTGACTAGACAGGCAACTTGGTAGTGGTGCTGAAGGGCCTCAGTGCTTGTTTTGTCATCATGACTCTGATCTGAGCACTTTTTGTGTTGCAGTCACTGCTTAAAGAGCAGGTCTGTTTCAGGTCTCGTGCGTCATATTCGGTTTGAGATCGCGTCTGTTTCCATCCTCACTCTTGCAGAAGTCATCTGGGCCGCATCAGGAGCTCTTGTTGGGAATTGAATTCCTAAGCATCGTCTTATGGGGTTTTCAGTCCCCATCCTTCTGGTCTGTTGTCTTGAAGGCAGGCTTTTTAGGCCTCCATCATCCCAGTTCTGGCAGTTGCTTCCAGTCGCGTGTCATGACATTTGAGTCTTCTCTAGGGTCTGGTGCAGAGCACCTGTTCTGACTTGCTGTTGCCATAGGGCTTCCCTCCGGGGGTCTCTTTTTCTTGCGCCTTGTGTTGTGTGTTTTGTAGTGTTTGTGGCGTGGCTGTGTGTGTATGTGTTTGGTCTGGAGCTGTCCTGCCTGGCAGTTAGTGATTAATGTGGCAGTGCATGGGTGTACTAATACATTGTCTGGACTGTTTTGGCGAAGACATCCGGTCTGCCTCTGGGCACGTACTGAAGGGCAGCTGGCACAGTCATCTCTGTGGTGTTTGGCAGATGTGGAGGTGGGAGAGTATATCTGCTTGTGAGCAGCTGCTCGCATAAGCGCTTGAACGGTGTGCTTGAGGAGGTCTGTTGAATCTTGAAAGGTTACAGATATGGGGTTTTGAAATGTTTATTCTTATTTCTTTCCTATCCCCAGTAGAGTGTAAACCTTTTGGAACCTGTCACAGGAAAGAGCTCCATCTGGAACTGTTCAGCACTGGGTAGGCAGCTCAGTGACAGGCTTGATCTACTTCTGAGGTGCTGAGGTAATGGGGCTTCTGTTTTGAAACAATAATTTGTAAATGGGGTCCCTGCTGTTGTTGAGGGATGGGTGCTAATGCAGGCCGCTGAATGATTATATTGTGACTGTTTTCATTTGTTAAAGCTGCAACACAGTGTACAACGTGGGACTTGAGCATAGCTGCTTTCGGCAAGGTGAGCGATGAACAGATGTAGCAGGCACTTTAGGGGTGCAGTTGTCACTGCAGTTAGTTAACTACACAAAATACAGTAAAAATCCTGTTTATATTTCAGAGGTGTGTTGTAGCTGGCTTAAGAGAGCAGATGGAAGCATCTGCCTCGAGGGCAGGTGAGGGAGCAGAGGTAAGGGAGCAGATGAGAGTAACTGTCCTAGCTGTGCTGTGGCTTTGGATGCTGCTTAGGCCTATGCTTTTCTTTTTGTTTCACAGGTGAGTCGCACAGACTCAGAGGGGCTAAGCTGCACTCTGAAGAGCAGCACGAGAAGGGCGGGCTGTTTGTGAGCTGGATTGGAGCAGAACTGCCAAGTAGCACGAGGTGACTGCGAAGGGTATCCATCTTGCTTTGCAGGTGCCATGGCAGGCTCTCCACAGAAGCAGTTGAGGATTTGAGAAGAGGTTGCAGATCATCAAGGAGCAACACATGCGGGGACGGCTTGAAAACGGTATGGCTGCTTTCTCTTCTGTTTATCAGGTGTCCCAGGCAATGTGGGCTGTGATGTTAGTCTTTAGAATCGGAACATAGCAGGTGCTGATGGCTGTCTTCTTCGGTAGGCAAAGAGGTGCCCAAAGCCCTGTCCTGTGTAGCCTGAGCACACCTTGCTGAGGATGAGGTGTCCTTTCTACCAGTTCCCAAAACTGTGTTGAAGCTGAAATGCTGTGTCTGTGTTTTGGTTGGGGTTGCACCTTGGTGAGTGTAGGGATGGATTTTAAGTGGGTGCAGCGGAGGGCCTGGACCCAGTGTCCTGTAATGTGTTTTAACACATCAGCATAGCCTTTTGGTTCTCAGCGTACTTAAGTAAGTGATTTTTCCTGTGAGTGGAATGGAATTGAATTCTTTTTTGGCATGTAATCAGTTCTGCTCCTAGACTTTTCTTTCTATGTAAATAAAAGCTTGAGCTAATTCCAGATGAAAAAAAAAAATCAGCTACTTGCTTGGTCATTTTGTCCTTTTAATATTCAAAGCTGTAGCAAAAGCATGGGGATTGTTGTGGAGGAATGGTTAAGTGAGGTAGGACACGTGGATGTTGAGCAGTTAGGAGGTCATGGGCTAGGGGAGGTACCGTACTCAACTCATATGAGCCTGGGCACGTGCACAGCTGGTTGAGAACCAATCAGGCCCAAGGACACGATGCCCTTGTGTGGTTGGGAAAGTCCCTAAGGCGGGACGGTAGCTAAAAGAGGGAGGAACTAACTGACAAGATAGGAAAGTGTTAGCCAATCCTGAGCTTAGTTTTTGCAATATGTATGAGTTGATTATGTTCGAACTAGATAAAAGGCGACTGAGCTATCCATTAAAGTTGAAGTTCACTGTTCACTCATATTGAGCGTCTGTGTCTTCCTTCTGTCGACAACAAATAGCGCCCGAACAGGGACCGATCTGAACGGGATTTGGACACTGCTGGCGGTGATCCTGGGCCACGGTTGGACGGAATAAGGGAGGAACCGGTCCTGCAACGCAGCCCAGGAGGTGGAAGGGACAAGAATCCCCTCACCCGCGTCGGGAAGGTGAAAGGGACGTGGAGTCCCCGCACCCGGGAGAGGATCCCGCCGGTCACGCGTCGCCGAGGTCTGAAAGGTGAAAGGGACGAAAACTTGGAGTCCCCGCACCCACAGCTCGGAAGGTGGAAGGGAGTCCCCGCACCCGGGATGAGCCTATAAAGGGTCCCGCCGGAGAAGCGCCGCCGAGGTCTTTGCAAAGGCTGCAACCAACGTATATAAAGGTATGGAGAGACAAGCGGCGTATGCTTTGCTCGAATGCTTTTTAGAAAAGCGGATCACTTCAGATATAGACTGCAAAAAGGATTTACCAGGATTATTAGCATATGGAGTAATGCAGGGTTGTTTTATCAATCCTGATACAGTTTTTCAACAAACAGAGTGGCGTAAATTTGGGGACAAATTGTTTGATGAAGTTATTAATGAAAATAAGGCTGCTAAAAAATTATTGAAGCCTTGGAGAGCAGTCACTAACGCCTTAGTTATACATCAGGCTGAGCAGAGAGTCGCTACTGCTGCTACAGAGCGACTGGGATTGCCGGGAAGTGTTGGAGCTGGGGATTGCCCACTGCCGCCTTCAGTGAGAACGATAACGCTGCCTCAGGGGGCTACGGGGCAGTGGGAGCCTCCCCCCCCCTCAGTCACCGCCACGAGCAGTGCTGCGCTCGGAGTTCCGCGGAATCGAATGGCAGCTGACCCTCACCGTGTGGCGAGTCGGCACAGAGCAGAGGGACGGACATCAGGACCCTGCAGCCTGTCTGATGTAACCATGGAAGCAGCGGCGGCTGTACTGCTTCTCTCTGGCATTCTTTTTATAAGAGGTTTACCTTGCAATGAAAAAGGGATACTAACTGGAGTGTTAATAATTGTATGTGTTATTCTTAAATGTCCAGGTATTTTGTGTTGAAAGTATTTGTGTAAGGGTAAGGTTTTAAAACAAAGTGTTGCAAGTCACTTCACGAGGAACACAATGAGAGGCAATACTTGTTTGTTTGCTTATCATTCTAAATTATATTCATGTGGTATGATTGAGGTTGTGGTATGATTGAGAGTGAGATGTGCCAGAGGCCTCTGGGTGTGTGAGTGTGCTGTGTACTGTGTTAGTGAGAGCGCATTTATTGCCATAGTGCAGGCTGAAATCATAGGAAATTAGTACTGGTCGAGCAAAATCATGTTTCACAAGTATGGAGTCATTGTGCGAAGTAGCCACTTGGAGAAACTTAAGGGAACGTACTGTTTAAAACTTTTTGATTGTAATGAGTCAATTCACAAATCCATTACTTTCTTGAAAGAGCACATGAGAAAGAGTCAATATGGTATCAATCCTTTGAATCAATGGTTCACTGATTTGTTTGAAACAATGCATAGATGGTTACTGGGATTAGTCAAAGAGGGATTAAGGATTTTGTTCACTGTGGTGTCAATCATCATTGCATGTAGTATTGTGATAAATGTGGTTAAAGAGTTACTTGCAAAAATGTTATAAAATGTTATAGAGATTTTGAAGTGGTGCCAGAAACAGGTACCCAGTGGATCACTGCAAAGTGGACTGAAGCAGCTTTAGAATCTGCACACGCCGAAGACGACCAGGAAGAGGTTCCTGATAATCATTCTGACAATGACGTGGGCTGTGACACCTCGACGACTATCAAGAACAGCCTTTGATCACCATCAAGTGATTAGGTTTAAGTGTGTTACTACTAAGTTGTGTTACTTACTATTAATTGTGTTACCATTAAGTGCTTACAGTAATTGTAGTGTTATTAGGGTTAAGTTGTATAGTTGTGTTATGTTATGTACCCTTTCAGAACATGCTTGTTTGGGGTCCCGATAGGGGATCCAAAGGAACTGAGTGAAATGTTAGCACCATACTCTGCCCGTATTACTCTGCTTAATGGATCTTTTTCTGACTGTAGGAACTGCACACGCTTTGGCTAGCATAAATAAGCTTGCTTGTTGGGCTGTTAAACAGTCAAATGTAACCACACAAGTTCTTTCTGAAATGTCGCAAGACACGGAAAGCCTAAGGCACGCTGTGCTGCAAAATAGGGCCGGTATTGATTTCTTGTTCTTGGCTCAGGGACATGGGTGTGAAGATGTAGAAGGAATGTGTTGCTTTAATCTTTCCGACCATGGTCAGTCAATTCACGACCAGTTGAAATGGTTAAGGGATCATACACAAAAAATTGTAGTACAAGATAGTTGGTTTGAAGGTTGGCTTAAATCTGTTTTTGGGAACATGGGTGGATGGGTTTTGTTAGTTAAAGAGGGACTTTGCTTTCTACTTATAATTATATTGATTATAATTGCTGCATATGTAACCTTTAACTGCCTAACTAAGAAACTAGAGCAACTCACAGAGAAGGTATTTGTAGCACAAAATAAAAACGGGGGAATTGTGGAGGAATGGTTAAGTGAGGTAGGACACGTGGATGTTGAGCAGTTAGGAGGTCATGGGCTAGGGGAGGTACCGTACTCAACTCATATGAGCCTGGGCACGTGCGCAGCTGGTTGAGAACCAATCAGGCCCAAGGACACGATGCCCTTGTGTGGTTGGGAAAGTCCCTAAGGCGGGACGGTAGCTAAAAGAGGGAGGAACTAACTGACAAGATAGGAAAGTGTTAGCCAATCCTGAGCTTAGTTTTTGCAATATGTATGAGTTGATTATGTTCAAACTAGATAAAAGGCGACTGAGCTATCCATTAAAGTTGAAGTTCACTGTTCACTCATATTGAGCGTCTGTGTCTTCCTTCCGTCGACAACAGATTGTAGCTTCTAGAAACACCCCAGTTCTCATGTCTGCACTCTGCATGCTGTTGAGCTAAGCCATATAAATAAGGTAATAAAACCACAGCTGCTGTTCCTCTTTCTGCTTTTTTTGTGCTTTCCCCCTGCACTTTCCCATGTGATTGGCTTCAGGTTCCAGGTGGGACCTAATAGTAACTGAGTTGCAGGTGTGCCATCAGAGAGCTGCTTCTGCCTGGGCTGCTCTTTGGGGTAAGTGCTTTGTTTTTCCTTCAGTCAGTTGCAGGGTTCTTTAGGTGGGTCAGAGTCTATGGACTGATGCATTTTCAAGTAGAAACCGGTACGCATATCTTTTCGAGGTGGCAACTGGTAGGATCTGTCATAGTAAAGCAATCTAAGTAGTAGGTGCCTGTATTGCACGCAGCTCTTCCTCAGGTGAGTAGTTATTACAGCAGTTTTACGGATAGTATGGCGATGTTATTTTGTGTGTTTGCTTTGTGTTTCTGGGTCCCTTATGATTTTTGCATAATTACAGGGCTTTTTGTGAGTCTTTGCCTATATGTCAAATCTTATCAAAGTCACAACCTTGGTGGCAAAGTGATGGAGCAGGGTTTAGGAGAAATGTATCATGGAGGCTCCCTGTGTGAGCATGTATCTGAAAACGGCAGCATTGGGCATATAAGCAGTGGCCTTTCTCAGGGTTAGGGGCGGTTTGTTATATTTCTGGAGCTTTTGCCTGTGTGTTTGCTGTCTGTCGAGTCTTTAGACCATAAAGCCTTCTAGGCTTTATGTGCATGGAATTCACATATTTGAGGTATGTTTATGAGGGGTTGCCAGGTACGTTGTTTTTGGGAAACCGTGGGGTACGGTTTCTTGACCACATAAGTGCAGTACTGCCAAGAGACTGAGCAGGGTCACCTTCTTCATCACTGAAGAATAAGTCTGTTCG
Organism: Aythya marila; assembly: GCF_965140915.1. NCBI lineage: Eukaryota > Metazoa > Chordata > Aves > Anseriformes > Anatidae > Aythya > Aythya marila. Next base: position 5,641 of record NW_028136617.1, on the reverse strand, counting down.
GGCACATTTCAGCGTGGTGCTGACCGGGCACATTTCTCAGTTGGAGCTACTGAGCAGGTGAGTTAAAGGAACCAGGAACAGAGAGGTATTGCACAATGATATGTTGCATTAGTAGTAGTGAGCGTTGTGCAGGAGGTGGGTATTAGCTCTGGCATGCTAGTGAATGCTGGTTCTCTGTTTTTGCAAGTGATGATGAACCTGTTTGACGTAATTCCATTTGAAAAAGTTCCAGTTACTTGACTGGTTGTGTTGTCCTTTTAATATTAAAAGCTGCAGCAAAAGCATGGGGATTGTTGCTTCTAGAAACACCCCAGGTCTCTTGTCCTCTGCATGTTGTTCAGGTAAAGCAGATTTAAAAAAAAAAAAAAAAAAAAAGAAAATGAAAATCTGCTGCTCCTGCTCTGCTCCTACTTCCTTGTGCTTTGTCCCTCCCCTTTACAATGTGATTGGGTTTGGGTGCTGGGCAGGGCCAAATGGTATATGAGCCCCAGGCATGGCATCAGAGAGCTCCTTCTGCCTAGGCTGCTCTTTGGGGTAAGTGCTTTGTTTTCCTTCAGTCAGCTGCAGGGTTCTCTAGGCAGGCTGGAGTCTATGGATTTCTGGATGTATAAGTCCTTGGAATTCACTTAACAGAGGGATATTTAGTAGAGGTTGCTGGCTCACTGTTCTTTGCGATGGTGGGATACGCTTCTGTTTTTTGAGCTATATTTTAATCTCTAGATGTACAAACCTACTTGTGTAATTTTCCAGGGGACTAAAACCAGCTTCATTTCATGCTACATGTGGCTTGGCAGTTTAGATGCAGCGTTACCAAGAGCCTGAGCAGGGTTCTATCAGAGTCTGCTCTTTCCTCTGCAAAGGGTAAGTCTGTGATTACCTCTGCAGGGGCTGCTGTGCGTGCACGTCTTTTTGGCATTTATGGATCTCAGATGTTTTTTTTTTCGTGTGTGTATGTTCTAAGGTTTTGTTTTTTTTAGGGGCAAATAGTGTGTGTGCTGAGCGTGGTTGGCAGGAGGAGGTGGGGAGCTGCTCAGGACTGGTAGGTTTGGTTTCTCAGAGTGTGCGGCAGCCTTCGGGTGCGATGCGACTGATTGTTGAGTCTCTCCTGGGGTCTGGTGCAGAGCACCTGTTCTGACTTGCTGTTGCCATAGGGCTTCCCTCTGGGACTCACTTTTTCTTGTGCCTTGTGTTGTGTGTTTTGTTTTAGTGTTTGTGGCGTGCCTGTGTGTGTATGTGTTTGGTCTGGAGCTGTCCTGCCTGGCAGTTAGTGATGACAGCTAACGTGGCAGTGCATGGGTGTACTAATACATTGTCCGGACTGTTTAGGCAAAGACATCCGGTCTGCCTCTGGGCACGTGCTGAAGGGCAGCTGTCACAGTATATCTGTTTGTGCACAACTGCTTGTTTACCTCTATTCATTTAATAAATTGTAAAATTTAATTGCAATCCAATTTGGGACCCAGTCATGTATGACAACTGGGGGCTTGTCCGGGAGGGCTTTGGTTCCTGAATTCTTACTTTATCTAGGAGAGGCACCCCACCATTTGGTGGCTGCTGTTCGAGTCAGGTCGGGACTAATGGCATCTTGAACCTGAATAAAGGTAAGCAAAGGTTTTGATTTTTTTTCAGTTCCCTTGCTGGCTGCAGCACTATATTTTGCCCGTAATTCTGCGTGTGAAGATCTGAATGAAGACAATGGAGTCATAAGCGTTTAAAGCGTATACTGTTCTGTTGGGTGGGTTTCGGTTGCCTGTGTGTGTAAGAGTGTGACTGAGACGGAATTCAGTTCCGAAGCGATTGTGGAGGTCTTCTAACCACGGTTCCAATCTCCTGCTAGGGACTTGGCCAGTGAAGGAACGAAGGGATTCCTATAGGATTTGTGGGTGGGTGATAGATCTTAAATCCTCCCTAAGACACTCTTATTAAGGTAACCAAGGGCTGTGGGAATTGCCACAGTAACATTCCTAGATGGGTCAGACAAAATCGAAGACCAGGGACCAGAAGAAAGGGAGCAAATTACCAGACATACCACCAGAAAGTCCATTAGGAATAACGGTTAGAAATTGGAATGAGAGGGGCCCCAGAAAAGGAAAAAGTAAATAAAAAACGGTCCAGTATTGTGTGATAGAATGGCCAAAGGAGCCTTTAACACCACATATCTTTCAGCCTGCTTTTGGATCCTTTGAAGACTGTATTTGTCAGGCCTTAAATACACATGTTAATTCGAGTGAACCTTTTTGCTGGGAAGAAAGTGATTATGCAGGATTATGGATCAGGAGGACTTCATGTCCTTTTCCAGCCTCAATATTTACACTAAAAGCAGATAAGAAATTTGAAGAAGAACAAGAACAGGAAAAAGGAAAAGATAATAAACGGGAGCCGTTGGATAACCTACCATCTCCATATCCTAACAATCCACCTCCGGTGGCTGTGGTATCTCCAGCAGTACCACCATTGCCCCAGCTTTCAACACCATCAGCACGAGAATGAGACCGACCACCGGCTGCATGCACAAGAAGTAGTACTGCCGTATCTGAGAGAGCTCCTCTATATCCCTTAAGGGAGGTAACTGGTGTATAACTGGGTTGGAGTTTTAACAGGGTTTTAATGGTTTCAGGGTTAGTGTTTTAGTGTTTTAGAGGTTTTTTTGTTTTTTGTTTTTGTTTTTTTTTTTTTTTTTTGGGATGGAGTGTTGCTATGTTTTTTAGGGTTAGGGTCCTAGGGTTTTATTTTTGGTCAGTTACTTAGGGTTAGTGTGTTAAGATCCTTTTTTTTTTTTTTTTTTTTTTTCAGGTTAGGTTCTCCAGGGTTAGGGTTTTGAGCATCCTGGTTTTTTGGGTTATGGTGTTGAGCATCCTAATGTTTTGTGTTAGGGCTTTGGGTTTTAAGCATCCTAATTTTTGGGTTAAAGTTTTGTGTGTCTTCATGTTTTCAGTTTGTGCTTAGAGCGTCCTAAAGTTTTGGGTTTTGGTTTGTGTTTTGAGCGTCCTAATGTTTAGAGTTACGGTTTTGAGCATCCTACTGTTTTGGGGTGGCTTTGGGTTTTGTGCATCTTAATTTTGGGGTTAAGGCTTCAAGCGTTCTAATTTTGTTGTTTAGGGCTTTGAGAATCCTAATGTTTTGGGTTTGGGTTTTGAGCGTCTTAAGTGTTTGGGTTAGGGCTTTTAGGCATAGTACTTCAGGGGTTTAGTGTGGTAAATAGCTTGGGTTATGCCTGTAGGGGTTTCAAAGTTTTTTAGTGTTACGGGTTGAGGCTTTTTTGAAAGGCCGGTAGGTGCTTGGGTTACAGTGAGTGCCGGTAAATGTATTTCTCGAACACTCGGCCTGTGATTGATCAAGCCAGCTGCCTGGGGAATGCTGGTAGGCGTAGTTTTCCGGCACCGGGCTTCCGGGAGGCCATGTTATTTACCCAGAGTATGCCGGGAGATGTAGTTCTCGGACTCTGGACTTCCGGGAGGCCATGTTGAGTGCCCAAAGCATGGTGGGAGGTGTAGTTTTTGGACTCTGAACGTCCGGGAGGCCATGTTTGGTTCCCAGAGCATACCGGGAAATGAAGTTCTCGGACCCTGGACTTCCGGGAGGCCATGTTGGGTGCCCAGAGCATACCGGGAAATGAAGTTCTCGGACTCTGGACTTCCGGGAGGCCATGTTGGGTGCCCAGAGCACACCGGGAAATGAAGTTCTCGGACTCTGGACTTCCGGGAGGCCATGTTGGGTGCCCAGAGCACACCGGGAAATGAAGTTCTCGGACTCTGGACTTCCGGGAGGCCATGTTGGGTGCCCAGAGCACACCGGGAAATGAAGTTCTCGGACTCTGGACTTCCGGGAGGCCATGTTGGGTGCCCAGAGCATACCGGGAAATGTAGTTCTCGGGAACTAGGGTTAGGGTTAGTGTTAGTGGTTAGGGTTAGGGTTAGAGGTTGGGTTAGGGTGAGGGTTAGAGGGTTAGGGTTAGATCCGTTAGGGTTAGGGTCATCAGGGTCAGGGTTTGGGTTAGGGTTTAGGGTTCTGGTTAGGGTTGTGGTTAGGGGTTGGGGTTAGGGTCTGTTAGGGTTAGGGTTGGGTTAGGGGTTAGGGTTAGGGGTTAGTGTCTTAGGGTTAGAGGGTTAGGGTTAGGGTCTAGGGTTAGGGTATTAGGGTTAGGGTTAGATCCGTTAGGGGTTAGGGTTAGGGGTTAGGGTTAGAGGGTTAGGGTTAGGGTTAGGGGTTAGGGTTAGAGGGTTAGGGGTAGAGGGTTAGGGGTTAGGGTTTAGGGTTAGTGGTTAGGGTTAGGGCCGTTGGGGTTGGGGTGAGGGTGAGGGTTATTAGGGTTAGGGTCGTTAGGGTTAGGGTTTTGGGGTTGGGGTTAGGGTTAGGGGTTAGGGTTAGGGTCAGGGTTAGGGTTAGGGTTAGATCCGCGGTTAGGGTTGGGGTGAGGGTTAGAGGGTTAGAGGGTTAGGGCTAGGGCTTAGGGTTAGGGTCTTAGGGTTAGGGTCTTAGGGTTAGGGTGGGGGGGGGGTTGGGGTTGGGGTTAGGGTTAGGGCCAGGGTTAGGGCCGTTAGGGTTTGGGGTTAGGGTTAGAGGGTTAGGGGTAGAGGGTTAGGGTTTAGGGGTTGGGGTTGGGGTTAGGGTTTTGGGTTAGGGTTAAGGGTTAGGGTTAGAGGGTTAGGGGTTAGGGTTAGGGGTTAGGGTTAGGGTTAGAGGTTTAGGGTTAGGGTTAGGGTTATTTGGGTTAGGGTTAGGGGTTAGGGTTAGGGTCATTAGGGTTAGGGTTAGGGTCGCCGTTAGGGTTAGGGTTAGAGGGTTAGGGTTAGAGGGTTAGGGTTAGGGGTTAGGGTTAGGGTTAGGGCGAGGGTTAGGGTTAGGGCGAGGGTTAGGGCGAGGGTTAGGGTTAGGGCGAGGGTTAGGGCGAGGGTTAGGGTTAGGGCTAGGGTTAGGGTTAGGGTTAGGGCTGTTAGGGTTAGGGTTAGGGTTGGCGGCTGGCGGGGTTTGGCTGGCTGGTGGCTCGGAGTCGGTTAGGGTTAGGGGTTAGGGTTAGGGGTGAGGGTGAGGGTGAGGGTTGGGTTAGGGTGAGGGTTAGGGTGAGGGTTAGGGTGAGGGTTAGGGTGAGGGTTAGGGTGAGGGTTAGGGTTAGGGTGAGGGTTAGGGTGAGGGTTAGGGTTAGGGTTAGGGGTTAGGGTTAGGGTTAGGGTTAGGGTTAGGGTTTAGGGTTAGGGTTAGGGTTAGGGTTAGGGTTAGGGGTTAGGGTTAGGGTTAGGGTTAGGGTTAGGGGTTAGGGTTAGGGTTAGGGTTAGGGTTAGGGTTAGATCCGGGTTAGGGTTAGGGTTAGGGTTAGGGTTAGGGTTAGGGTTAGGGTTAGAGGGTTAGGGTTAGGGTTAGGGGTTAGGGTTAGAGGGTTAGGGGTAGAGGGTTAGGGGTTAGGGTTTAGGGTTAGTGGTTAGGGTTAGGGCCGTTGGGGCTGGGGTGAGGGTGAGGGTTATTAGGGTTAGGGTCGTTAGGGTTAGGGTTTTGGGGTTGGGGTTAGGGTTAGGGGTTAGGGTTAGGGTCAGGGTTAGGGTTAGGGTTAGATCCGCGGTTAGGGTTGGGGTGAGGGTTAGAGGGTTAGAGGGTTAGGGCTAGGGCTTAGGGTTAGGGTCTTAGGGTTAGGGTCTTAGGGTTAGGG